>NC_083232.1:7968180-8137394 GCF_032191835.1 Heteronotia binoei
CCCTGACATCGCCATTGTTTCAGACATAATTTTTTTTTAAAGCCTGGCAGGAACTCATCTACATATTAGGCTGCACCCTCTGACATCGCCATTGTTTCACACAGGGCTTTTTTTGTAGAAAAAGCCCAGCAGGAACTCATCTGCATATTAGGCCGCACCCCCTGACATCACCATTATTTCACACAGGGTTTTTTTGTGGAAAAAGCCCAGTAGGAACTCATCTGCATATTAGGCCGCACCCCCCTGACATCGCCATTGTTTCACACAGGGTTTTTTTTGTTTGGAAAAAGCCCAGCAGGAACTCATCTGCATATTAGGCTGCACCCTCTGACATCGCCATTGTTTCACACAGGGCTTTTTTTGTAGAAAAAGCCCAGCAGGAACTCATCTGCATATTAGGCTGCACCCTCTGACATCGCCATTGTTTCACACAGGGCTTTTTTTGTAGAAAAAGCCCAGCAGGAACTCATCTGCATATTAGGCCGCACCCCTGACATCACCATTATTTCACACAGGGTTTTTTTGTGGAAAAAGCCCAGCAGGAACTCATCTGCATATTAGGCCACACCCCCTGACATCGCCATTGTTTCACACAGGCTTATTTATTTATTTATTTATTTGGGATTTATATCCCGCCCTTCCCACGAATGGCTCAGGGCGGCTTCCAACAATAAAATTTAAACAATTTCAAGTATAAACAGTTAAATATTTAAACAGTTAAAAACATTAAAAACAGAGTAATTCAGTTTCCTGTAAACAGATGGCTGGCCAGTTACCTCAAGTTGTCATCCTAGCTAAATATAGGCTAGGTATAGGCTAGCCGGAAGAGGGTCGTCTTACAGGCCCTGCGGAACTGCGCCAAGTCCCGCAGGGCCCTCACCTCTTCCGGCAGCTGATTCCACCATACGGGGGCCATAACGGAGAAAGCCCTTTCCCTGGTGGCTTTCAGACGGGCTTCTTTTGGCCCGGGGATAGTGAGGAGATTTTGTGTTCCTGACCTCAGTGCTCTCTGGGGAACATGTGGGGAGAGACGGTCCTTCAGGTAGGCAGGTCCCAGGCCATATAGGGCTTTAAAGGTAATAACCAGCACCTTGTACCGGACATGGTATATCACTGGAAGCCAGTGCAGAGTCCGGAGACCCGGCTGGATGTGTTCCCACTTTGGGGGACCCAATAACAGCCGGGCTGCGGCATTCTGCACTAGCTGCAGTTTCCGGGTCCGAGACAAGGGCAGCCCCATGTAGAGGGCATTGCAGTAGTCCAACCTTGAGGTGACCATAGCATGGATCACTGTTGCTAGGTCGTCGCGCTCCAGAAAGGGGGTCAGCTGCCTTGCCCGCCTAAGATGAAAAAATGCGGACTTGGCAGCGGCTGCTATCTGAGCCTCCATCTTTAAGGAAGGCTCCAATAGCACCCCCAAGCTCCTGACCCTGTCCGCCGCCGTGAGCGGCGCACCATCAAAAGCCGGCAGGGGATCCCCCTCCCCGGGCCGCGGCGGCCCAAGCAAAGGACCTCTGTCTTCGTAGGATTTAACTTCAGCCCACTCAGTCTGAGCCACTCAGCCACAGCCTGTGTGGAAAAAGCCCAGCAAGAACTCATCTGCATATTAGGCCGCACCCCCTGACATCGCCATTGTTCCACACAGGGTTTTTTTGTTTGGAAAAAGCCCAGCAGGAACTCATCTGCATATTAGGCCGCACCCCCCTGACATCGCCATTGTTTCACACAGGGTTTTTTTTGTTTGGAAAAAGCCCAGCAGGAACTCATCTGCATATTAGGCCACACACCCCGATGCCAAGCCAGCCGGACCCGTGCTCCTGCTCAAAAAAAAGCCCTGCAATGATTAATGTAATTGATTTAATAAGATTTGAGAAGCTAAGAAGAGTCAGCCCTGGTTAGTAGTGGGAAGGGAGCCCACCAAGGAAGCCCAGGGTTGCTACGCAGAGGCAGGCAACGGCCAACCACCTCTGCTTGTCTCTTGCCTTGAAAACCCCAGAGGGCTTGCCGTATCAGCTGTGACTTGATGGCAGTTAATGCTTAATTATTAGTTGTCGTGCCAGGATTCAGCTTTGTCTACGTCCGTGTTGTTTCGGTGCAGAGGACGCTTCAGCATCATCAAGCAGTGCAGAGAGAAACTCAGCGGGAACGCCCTGGCGGCCAAAATCATCCCTTACCAAGCAGAAGACAAGGAGGTCGTGCTCCAGGAGTACAGATCCTGAGGAAGCTTCACCACACCAACATCGGACAACTGCAGGGGGCTTATGTCAGCCCCCGCCACCTGGTGCTGATCCTGGAGCTGTGTGTGGGCCCTGAGCTGCTTCATGCCCTGGCTGGAAGGTAAACATGTTTGCATGAAGTTCGGCCAATTCTGTTAACAACCAGCTTGGAACATAGGCGCATAAGCGAAGCCATGTTGGTTCAGGCCAATGGTCCATCCAGTCCAACACTTTGTGTCACACAGTGGCCAAAAAAAACCCAGGTGCCATCAGGAGGTCCATCAGTGGCGCCAGGACACTAGAAGCCCTCCCACAGTTGCCCCCCTCAAGCACCAACAATACAGGGCATCACTGCCCTGGACATAAGAACGTAAGAGAAGCCATGTGGGATCAGGCCAATGGCCCATCCAGTCCAACATTCTGTGTCACACAGTGGCCAAAAAAACCCCAGGTACCATCAGGAGGTCCATCAGTGGGGCCAGGACACTAGAAGCCCTCCCATTGTTGCCCCCCCTCCCCCCAAGCATCAAGAATACAGAGCATCACTGCCCTGGACATAAGAACGTAAGAGAAGCCATGTTGGATCAGGCCAATGGCCCATCCAGTCCAACACTCTGTGTCACATAGCGGCCAAAAAAACCCCAGGTACCATCAGGAGGTCCATCAGTGGCGCCAGGACACTAGAAGCCCTCCCACAGTTGCCCCCCTCAAGCACCAACAATACAGGGCATCACTGCCCTGGACATAAGAACGTAAGAGAAGCCATGTGGGATCAGGCCAATGGCCCATCCAGTCCAACATTCTGTGTCACACAGTGGCCAAAAAAACCCCAGGTACCATCAGGAGGTCCATCAGTGGGGCCAGGACACTAGAAGCCCTCCCATTGTTGCCCCCCCTCCCCCCAAGCATCAAGGATACAGAGCATCACTGCCCTGGACATAAGAACGTAAGAGAAGCCATGTGAGATCAGGCCAGTGGTCCATCCAGTCCAACATTCTGTGTCACACAGTGACCAAAAAAACCCCAGGTGCCATCAGGAGTTCCATCAGTGGGGCCAGGATACTAGAAGCCCTCCCACTGTTTCCCCCCTCCCCCAAGCACGAACAATACAGAGCATTACTGCCCTGGACATAAGAACGTAAGAGAAGCCATGTTGGATCAGGCCAATGGCCCATCCAGTCCAACATGTCACATGCGTTCCCCTCCAAAGTTGTACAGGGAAGATATCATCGAATACCTCTATGAGAAAGTCTCTGTTCCTGTGGAGCTAATATTCAAACAAAGTTGCAAGGGAAGTTATATATTAATATATGGATGACTTCATCTTTATTAAATTTACATTTCAGGTGTCCTGAATAATTAATGAAAAGCTAATGATGCTTAGTCTAATATCAGTATTTAAACTGAAGATAAGAGATAGAATAAACACATTTATATAATACTAATAAAGAATAGAATAAACTCATTTATGTAAACAACCATATATTATAATGTGATAGATTTGGTAGAACATTGTTGGATTCTAGAAAACCAATAACTGGATCCCAATAGTATTGCAATATAGTTAGTTTTCAATAGTAAAGAGTCTCCTAAAAAGAATACATTTTGAGTAATTTGAGACATAATGGAAGTTTCACAAATTCTATCGTACCATGTTTCTATTGACAACCAGCTTGGAACATAAGGGAAGCCATGTTGGTTTAGGCCAATGGCTCATCCAGTTCAACACTCTATGTCACATAACATAAGAGAAGCCATGTTGGATCAGGCCAATGGCCCATTCATTCCAACACTCTGTGTTACATAAGAACATAAGAGAGGCCATGTTGGATCAGGCCAATGGCCCATCCTGTCCAACACTCTGTGTCACATAAGAACATAAGAGAAGCCATGTTGGATCAGGCCAATGGCCCATCCAGTTCAACACTCTGCGTCACATGCGTTCCCCTCCAAAGTTTTACAGGGGAGATATCATCGAATACCTCTGTTCCTGCAGAGCGAATATTCCCGACTCTATTTAGCATATATTGCTTGATTGTTCCATATATCATAATTTCTGTAAAGAACTATTTTGCAAGCTTCCTTTGTCCCCAGATTTGTCTACTCTGCCACCCTGTCTTTATAGACTGAATGATACTACGTGGGAGGTTCCTGAGGCTGTGGCAAAAATGTTGGCAGACATTCTTAAATTTAAATCTGACCACGCATTAATGCATATGTAATCTCTGTTTCTTTTTTTTATTTTATCTCCAACATTTAAACTTTTTATGTTCTGTGTATTCTCACTTGTGGTTGTTATGCCGTTAAAGGTTTGGTATTTGTGTCACACAGTGGCCAAAACCTGGTGCCCTCAGGAGGTCCACCAGCAGGGCCAGAACTCCAGAAGCTCTCCCACTGTCCCCCCCTCAGCAGCAAGAATACAAAGCATCACAGACCCAGACATAAGAACATAAGAGAAGCCATATTGGATCAGGCCAGTGACCCATCCGGTCCTACAATCTCACAGTGGCCAAAACCCAGGTGCTCCCAGGAGGTCCACCAGTGGGGCCAGAATTCCACAACCCCTCCCACTGTTGCATGCCAAGCACCAAGAATACAGAGCATCACTGCCACAGATATAAGAACATAAGCGAAGCCATGTTGGAGCAGGCCAGTGGCCCATCCAGTCCAACACTTTGTGTCACACAGTGGCCAAAACCCAGGGGCCATCAGGAGGTCTACCAGCAAGGCCAGAATTCCACAAGCCCTCCCACTGTTGCCCACCAAGCACCAAGAAGACAGAGCATCACTGCCACAGATATATGAACATAAGCGATGCCATGTTGGATCAAACCAATGGCCTGTCTAGTCCAGCCCTCTGTGTCACACAGTGGCCAAAACCCAGTGTCATCAAGAGGTCCACCAGTGGGGCCAAGAAACTCTCCAACTGTTGCCCCCCTAAGCACCCTGAAGACAGAGCATCACTGGCCCAAACACAGTGTTCCATCTGTACCTTGTGGCTAAGAGTCACTGAAGGACCTCTGCTCCATATGTTTATTTAATCCCCTCTTGAAGCTATCTGTGCTTGCAGCCTCCACCACTTCCTGTGGCATTGAAACCCATGTGTTCATTGCTTTTTGGGAACCTACCAGAAGGTAGGACCAGAATCAGTGGGTTGAAATTAAATCAAAAGAGCTTCTGGCTCAACATTAGGAAGAACTTTCTGACCTCAGTGGAACAGGCTTCCTCGGAAAGTGGTGGGCTTTCCTTCCTTGGAGGTTTTTAAACAGAGGCTAGATGGCCATCTGACAGCAATGAAGATCCTGTGAATTTAGGGGGAGGTGTTTGTGAGTTTCCTGCATTGTGCAGGGGGTTGGACTAGATGACCCTGGAGGTATCTTCCAAGATTCTATGATTCTATTCTATGATTCTATGAAAATTTGGGGGCCTCTTTTCCCCTCGCCAGAATATATTTTTCCCTGAAACTTCCATTTCTGTAGCAAGGTTCATACAAAGATACCGGGAAAGTTGGACCTAGTCAAAAGCCTGCAAAACATAGGAGGTTTGAACAGATCAGGAAAAAAATTGCGGACTGCAAGTCCTGTTGCGGCATCAGCACCATTTGGCAAGCAGCCCAAACTGGAAATTTCAGAAGCATTAAGCAACTCCTATTTTGGAGAAGTGCCTACCTGTGAATGCTGTGGGAAGAAGTGGTAATCTCAGTGGAAGGAATTTTCTCACACCTGTGGATGGAATTCCATCCTTTTCTTTTTAAATAAACAAAGTTCATTGAAAACAAATCAGCCAGTATCATAATGCCTCTGTATAAATCGATGGTGCGGTCTCATTTGGAATACTGTGTGCAATTCTGGTCACCGCACCTCAAAAAGGATATTATAGCATTGGAAAAAGTCCAGAAAAGGGCAACTGAAATGATTAAAGGTTTGGAACACTTTCCCTATGAAGAAAGGTTAAAACGCTTGGGGCTCTTTAGCTTGGAGAAACGTCGACTGCGGGGTGACATGATAGAGGTTTACAAGATTATGCATGGGATAGAGAAAGTAGAGAAAGAAGTCCTTTTCTGCCTTTCTCACAATACAAGAACTCGTGGGCATTCAATGAAATTGCTGAGCAGTCAGGTTAAAACGAATAAAAGGAAGTACTTCTTCACCCAAAGGGTGATTAACATGTGGAATTCACTGCCACAGGAGGTGGTGGCCGCTACAAGCATAGCCAGCTTTAAGAGGGGACTGGATAAAAATATGGAGCAGAGGTCCATCATTGGATATTAGCCAAATGTGTGTGTGTGTATATATATATATATATACATATAAATTTTTGGCCACTGTGTGATACAGAGTGTTGGACTGGATGGGCCATTGGCCTGATCCAACATGGCTTCTCTTATGTTCTTATGGAGGAGTGGGGAATCAAACCCGGTTCTCCCAGAGAAGAGTCCGCGCACTTAACCACTGCACCAAACTGGCTCTCAGAACCAAACTGGCTCTCAGAAAATGGGTGGAGCCAGGTGGGGCTGTTGCCCGCTGCGGCTTCTGATAGGCCAATGGAGATTTGGTTGGCTTTAAAATAATGTTGCTTCCACAGCAGCTACAACGGTCCTTGGTTTTACTCTCTCTCAGTCTTCTTTCTCAGTGTATTTTTAACGTCACTCCTTTTCTCCCCTCCGTGTGAACTTCCTCTGGGTTTTTTTTCTGATTCTTCCTTCCGCAGCCGCCATTTTGTGGATGGGCCCACCACCCTGTGTCAGAATCTTTTTTTTTTTTTTTGCAGAAAGTAATTCTTTATCCAGAATCCCAAAATTACAATGAATGTAACAATAAAAGTTAAATTCGTAATATTCACTTGAGATTCGTACTTACAATGCCATTAAAGTTTTAACAGATGAAAGGCTGGTGGAATGCCGTTAATGAGACGTACTCCTTTTGTGTCGCTGGGTGTTTTTACATTCAGTTTGATCCAGAGTTTTAGAGTCTTCAAATCCCCTGCCACCGTTCTGCTTTAATTATTTAAAGTTTGGTATAGTGGTTAAGTGTGCGGACTCTTATCTGGGAGAACCGGGTTTGATTCCCCACTCCTCCACTTGCACCTGCTAGCAAGGCCTTGGGTCAGCCATAGCTCTAATAGAAAGCCAGTTTGGTGTAGTGGTTAAGTGTGCAGACTCTTATCTGGGAGAACCGGGTTTGATTCCCCCCTCCTTCACTTACAGCTGCTGGAATGGCCTTGGGTCAGCCATAGTGGTTAAGTAAGTGGACTCTTATCTGGGAGAACTGGGTTTGATTCCCCCCTCCTCCACTTACAGCTGCTGGAATGGCCTTGGGTCAGCCATAGTGGTTAAGTAAGTGGACTCTTATCTGGGAGAACTGGGTTTGATTTCCCCCCTCCCCCACTCGCAGCTGCTGGAATGGCCTCGGGTCAGCCATAGTGGTTAAGTAAGTGGACTCTTATCTGGGAGAACTGGGTTTGATTCCCCCACTCCTCCACTTGCACCTGCTGGAATGGCCTCGGGTCAGCCATAGCTCTGGCAGAGGTTGTCCTTGAAAGGGCAGCTGCTGTGAGAGCCCTCTCAGCCCCACCCACCTCACAAGGTGACTGTAGCGGGGAGAGAAGATATAGGAGATTGTAAGCCGCTCTGAGTCTGATTCAGAGAGAAGGGCGGGGTATAAATCTGCAGTTCTACTTCTTCTTTTACATTGGTGGACAAAACTTGCTCTGCTCATTTTGTGTAGCCAAACTTCTATATTTCCTGCTGAAAGCGTTTCAATTTGGGGTGCGGGGGGGGGGGGTCTCTGATCAGAGGGCAGACGGAATACCAGTGCTTAGTTAAATGTATATGCTTGCTTGGGAATGGTGTCAACGCTGCAAAAACAAGACAAATTTAAATTACAAGATGAGGCAAGCAGTGATATGTAAAAATTTCAAGTGCTGTCAGTTCTCATGCAAATTACTGCATTTTGTGGTGGCTTTTGGAGGAGTCTTTTAAAATGCATGAAAACTTCTACAATACAAGTTTGAAACGCCTGTAGAGAAATGACCGGATCAAAACTAGTGTGGAGAAAAACGTTGCAACAGCAGTGCCAGAACTCATCTCTCCGAAACAAATGTAGATGCTTCAGGCAGCAACGATGCAAAACAGTTGTGAGAATGTTAGGTGATGTAAAAGGTGAGTTTCCAGTGCGGTGATAGAGTCACAAACGGACCGTGTAAAAACACCCACTGTCTTGAAACAAGATGCGTCCCATCGAAGGAAAGGTCCTCCCACTTTTGGCGTAGGTATGAATGAGCCAGATTATCTATCTTATTTTGTGTTCAGTAATTTTATCCAGTAGGAAATATTCCCACAAGTTTAGCGCTCACGTGTGAATTGAGAGTGGAGAGGAAGACCGCCACTGAATAGCGATGGTATATTTAGCTGCAGTAAACATTATGGAAATTAAATCTCGCCTGGGTTTAGAAACCGCAAATTCTTCCCCAAAATTTAGAAGTATTAGTGGAGAACGTGGAATTCGAAAGCTGTCCACAACTCAAAAAAGGTCTAGAATTCCCATGCTTTCCAGCTGATGCGTAACAGAATTGATGGAAATTTTTCAGTTGAGATGGTCTCTCTTTTCCATAGGTCCTCCTATTCAGAGGTGGAAGTCAGAGACTACCTGTGGCAGATACTTACTGCTGTTGAGTTCCTTCACGCTCAGAGCATCCTTCACATGGATCTGAGGTCTGAAAATATGATTATTACTGAACCGAACCTGCTTAAACTCCTGGACTTTGGCAATGCACAGTTCTACAATCCAGACAGAGTGATAACTCTGGAGGGGTGCACAGACTATGTGGAAACAATGGGTAAGTACAATTCACCATTGATTTGTAAGTGTGGCATCAGTAGGGATTGACTGGGGACCTGGAAGGTCATGTTCAGAAGTGAAGCAGGTAGGAACGGAAGATCCCTCAGACGAAATCAGATTATTGGTCCACCTAGCTCAGTGCAGTCTGTTCTGACGAGCAATGAATCTCTGAAGTCTCATAAGAACATAAGAGAAGCCATGTTGGATCAGGCCAACGGCCCATCCAGTCCAACACTCTGTGTCACATAAGAACATAAGAGAAGCCGTGTTTGGATCAGGCCAACAATGACCCATCCAGTCCAACACTCTGTGTCACAGAAGAACATAAGAGAAGCCATGTTGGATCAGCCAATGGCCCATCCAGTCCAACACTCTGTGTCACATAAGAGCATAAGAGAAGCCATGTTGGATCCGGCCAACGGCCCATCCAGTCCAACACTCTGCGTCACATAAGAACATAAGAGAAGCCATGTTTGGATCAAGCCAATGACCCATCCAGTCCAACACTCTATGTCACAGAAGAACATAAGAGAAGCCATGTTGGATCAGGCCAATGGCCCATCCAGTCCAACACTCTGTGTCACAGAAAAACATAAGAGAAGCCATGTTGGATCAGGCCAGTGGCCCATCCAGTCCAACACTCTGTGTCACAGAAGAACATAAGAGAAGCCATGTTGGATCAGGCCAATGGCCCATCCTGTCCAACATTGTTGTGTCACACAGTGGCCAAAAACCAGGTGTCATCAGGAGGTCCACCAGCAGGGTTAGAACTCCAGAAGCCCTCCCACTGTTGCTCCCCACCCCAGCACCAAGAATGCAGAGTATCACAGCCCCAGACATAAGAATGTCAGAGAAGCCCTGTTGGATCAGGCCAGTGGCCCATCCAGTCCGTGTCACATAATGGCCCAAACCCAGGAGCCACCAGGAGGTCCACCAGCAGGGCCAGAACTCCAGAAGGCCTCCCACTGTTGGCCCTCAAGCACCAAAAAGACAGAGCATCCCTGCCCCAAACAGATTGTTCCATCTATAATTTGTGGCTAAGAGCCACAGATGGACCTCTGCTCCAGATGTTTCTGTGATTGATGAGACAATCACAAGGCCTCTCACTGAAATGTTAATTCCTTGACAGGAACATATAGGAGAAGACATTCCTATAGATGTCCTGGTCCCAAACCATGTTGGGCGTTAAAGGACAAAACCAACCCCTTAATTGGACTCAGGAAGAGATGGGTGGCCAGTGTAAATGCTGCAACACCATTGGGGTGACATCTTCCTGGTGGTAGAAGAAGAAGAAGACTGCAGATTTATACCCCGCCCTTCTCTCTGAATCAGAGACTCAGAGCGGTTTACAATCTCCTTTATCTTCTCCCCCCACAACAGACACCCTGTGGAGTGGGTGGGGCTGAGAGGGCTCGCACAGCAGCTGCCCTTTCAAGGACAACCCCTGCGATAGCTATGGCTAACCCAAGGCCGTTCCAGCAGTTGCAAGGGGAGGAGTGGGGAATCAAACCCAGTTCTCCCAGATAAGAATCCGCACACTTAAACACTGCACCAAACTGGCTCTCTACACCAAGCTGGTAGCTTGCCCGGACCAGCCATCTGTCCACATCTTGGGGTGCCAACTGCTTTTGCAGGGCACTTCCCCACCCCCAACTGGCCCAAAGGCAATGTGGTAACGCCATCGTATCGCCAACATTGTGTGGCGACGCTCTCGGTTTTTTGTGTAAAACTCTACGGTAAAATGGACTAAAACCATAGAGTTTTGCCTCAAAACTAGAGTGTCACCCCCTGATGTCAGTAATGTGATGTCACTTCCGGGTGATGTCATTGTGGCAGAAGATCCCAGGCCTAGGCATTCCCTGCCAGCAGCCAGTTAGGGCCTGGCATCCTGATCAGAGAGAGGTTTTTTTCCGCCCTGATACCGGAGGCGTTTTTAATTGCGGATGCCGGTGACTGATTTAGAGATCTTCAGTTTCCAAAGCCTGGGTTCTTCTCCCACAGACCCTGCCCCAGGCGCAGATGTGTAGATTAGGCCAAACAGCCGCATACAAACCCAAGAAAGCACGCAGCTGTCTCAATAACACACCCTGCTCAATTATCCTTTCCCCATGGCAGCTCGTTAGCAGCGATGAAGTCAAAAACTAAAAGCAATTCAACTGGGTCAGCATTTCTGACTTGCCCTATTTTGACGTCTTCCTGCGTCCTCCTCCTTGAAGACCCCCTTTGCCTCCTTTCTGTCCCCCCCCCCATCTCTTTACCTTCACTGCCTCCAGAAGAGACTTTTCTGAGCTTTTTCGTTAAGTAAGTTTCCTCCCATAATTGGCCCTGAGCCTCCCCTTTACCTTTGAAAGCCCCACACCCGGGCATGTCCTGAAGAGAGATTTCCTAACACAAACGTCTCTTTACAGCTTCAGAGCTCCTGTCGGATAAAGGAGCAGTCCCGCAGACTGACATCTGGGCTGTCGGTGTAACGGCTTTCATCATGTAAGTCGTCTTTGCGTTTGGGTAGAGGCAAATGCGGTCGTTGGCTTTAAATCCACTGAAAATAACAAAAGGTGTTTTTTGGGGGGGGCTGTAATAGCGCTTTCTGATAGGCCCTATTGCAGACACAGCTAGTATGTTTCCCTAAGAGCCCCGTGGCGCAGAGTGGTAAAGCTGCAGTACTGCAGTCGGAGCCCTCTGCTCACGACCTGAGTTCGATCCCAGCGGAAGCTGGTTCAGGTAGACAGCTCAAGGTCGACTCAACCTTCCATCCTTCCGAGGTAGGGTTGCCAAGTCCAATTCAAGAAATATCTGGGGACTTTGTGGGTGGAGCCAGGAGACTTTGGGGGTGGAGCCAAGATCAAGGCTGTGACAAGCATCATTGAACTCCAAAGGGAGTTTTGGCCCTCACATTTAAAGGGACGGCACACCTTTTCAATTCCTTCCTTCCCAAGGAAATAATGAAGGATAGGGGCACCTTCTTTTGGGGCTCATAGAATCAGACCCCCTGGTCCAATCTTTTTGAAACTTGGGGGGTGTTTTGAGGAGAGGCACTGGATGCTATACTGAAATTTTGGTGCCTCTACCCAAAAGAACAGCCCCCTCAGAACCCCAGATACTCACGGATCAATTCTCCATGATTTTCTATGGGAATAAATCTCCCTAGGGAATTACAGAGTTCCCAGCAGACATTTCCCTCTCCTCCCCCCCCCCCCCCGCTTTCCGACAACCCTGAAGCGGGGGGAGGGCCTCCAAACCGGGGGATCCCCTGCCCCCACCTGGGAATTGGCAACCCTACTTCCATCCTTCCGAGGTCGGTCAAATGAGTCCCCAGCTTGCTGGGGGGGGGGAAGTGTAGATGAGTGGGGGAGGCAATGGGAAACCACCCCATAATAAAAAGTCTGCCGTGAAAACATCCTGACGTGACGTCACCCCATGGGTTGGTAACGGCTAGATGCCTGCACAGGGGACTGCTTTTACCTTTAGAAGTGCAAAGGTACGCTGAAATAAAATTTACTGATTTACTCATTAAAGGTGTCTTGTGACATCAATTTTGCATATGTGTGAAATAAGAGTCCATCCTATGCAAAGAAGTGTCCATCCTATGCTGGTAGACAGATATATGAGCCTCTGGAAATGCCGCATTACAAAATTAATTCAGGTGGGTCACCGGGTTGGTCTGAAGCAACGGAACAAAGTTGGAGTCCAGCGGCACCTTTAAGACTGACAAAGTTTTATTCCGGGTATATTCTGGGTTTTATTCTGAGAGCCAGTTTGGTGTAGTGGTTAAGTGCGCGGACTCTTATCTGGGAGAACTGGGTTTGATTCCCCACTCCTCCACTTGCAGCTGCTGGAGTGGCCTTGGGTCAGCCGTAGCTCTAATAGAGAGCCAGTTGGGTGTAGTGGATAAGTGCGCGGATGCTTATCTGGGAGAACCGAGTTTGATTCCCGACTCCTCCGCTTGCACCTGCTGGAATGGCCTTGGTTCAGCCATAGCTCTAATAGAGAGTCAGTTTGGTGTAGTGGTTAAGTGTGCGGACTCTTATCTGGGAGAACCGGGTTTGATTCCCCACTCCTCCACTCGCAGCTGCTGGAATGGCCTTGGGTCAGCCGTAGCTCTAATAGAGAGCCAGTTGGGTGTAGTGGATAAGTGCGCGGACGCTTATCTGGGAGAACCGAGTTTGATTCCTGACTCCTCCGCTTGCACCTGCTGGAATGGCCTTGGTTCAGCCATAGTTTTCATAGAAGCTGCCCTTGAAAGGGCAGCTGTTATGAAAGCACTCTCAGCCCCACCTACCTCACAGGGTGTTTGTTGTGTGTGTGGGGGGGGGGGAGGTAGAGGAGGTTGTGACTGCTTTGAGACTCTGAGATTCAGAGTGTAGGGCGGGATATAAATCCAAAATCTTCTTCTTAAAAATCTTCTAAGCTTTTGTGTATCTGAAGAAGTGTGCACAGAGACGGCCCTCGGGTGCACAGCAGCCCCAGGCAGACCCACTGCCTGCCACCCCCCACCCAACCGGCCTTCTCTGTGGTGCTGCTCCATGGTACTTCACCTCACCGACTGCATGGCAAAGTAGGGTGTGGAGGGCACCCAGGAAGGGAGGTGAAGGTGTGCAAGCCATCTAGCCAGCTGGCTCCATTCCACCTCCCTTCCAATTGGAAGGAAAGTGGAGCGAAGCCAAACGTTCTGCTGGTGTGCAGCTACTGCCTTTGCTCTGCCTCCCTTCCAATCAGAAGCCAGCGGCTGCGCAGGCCACGCAGTGGCTGGCTGGCTTCGCTTTGCCTCCCTTCCAATCCGAAAGTGCAACTGGGGGCATTTGCCTAGGGCAGGGGTAGGGAACAGCAGCTCTTCAGCTGTTTTTTGCCTACAACTCCTATCAGCCCCAGTCAGCTAGGCCAACGGCTGGGGCTGATGGGAGTTGTAGGCAAAAAAAACAGCTGGAGAGCCACTGTTCCCTACCCCTGGCTAGGGCACCCAATTCGGTGCCCCCCCCTGGCCCGGCGCCCTAGGCGAATGCCTGATTTGTCTAGCGGCAGGACCAGCCCTGAGTGTGCCTGCACACAAAAGCTTCTACCCGGAATTAAACTTTGGTGATCTTCACGGTGGCACTGAACTCAGACTTTGTCCTGTTACAAAATGAAACACACGGTCGGAGAGAGGGAGGGAGGGAAGGGGGGCACAAGGTAAACTGCAAACGGAGTCAACGAGGAGGGCGTTTTTGGCAGCAAAAACTTGGCAGGACAGCTGGAGGGAAGACATTCTCCCTTCTCTTGCACGATCGCGAAGGCTTATAGGAATACAACGGGACAATGGAAAAATTTCCAAAAGAAGATAGAACTATAATTTGGTACTTGCTTTCAGCTGCCAGGACACTATATGCGCAGTTATGGAAGTAAGAAAAAATACCAGAAAACTGGGATTGGATTGTACAAGTTATGACATGGCGTGAGATGGACAAATTAACAAGAACTTTAAGAGACTACGCTTTCGAAGATTTTAAAAGGGAGTGGGAAAAATTTAGAAGTTATGTAGAAGACGAGTGGAAAGTAAAAGGACTTTGGACAATTTTTGATAATGATTAAACTTTAGAAGAAAGAAGAATATTAATTTTAGTAATTAAGGGTACCTTTTAATGTTAGTGCTTTGAGTAAATAACACTGGCGGGGGTCAAGTAACGGGGGGAGGGGTGATTAGAAAGAAGCATATGGGATAGATGAAAAGAAGTTATTAACGGAAATTGTTACCATATGTTATCAATAAAATTGTTTAAACCAGGAGTACAAAGCGACTGCCCCTGCTGTGCTTGCAACGCTCAGCGGTTCTTCTTCCTGCCGAAAGAGTTGCAGCGATCCCCGATGAAGCAACGGCTTCACACTTGCTGTGCTTTTGGGGGCGGGGCAAACTGTAGGCAAAACTGAATCTCTAAAAAATGTCACATGTGTAGTGTATCGGCAGCCATACGCGTCCACACGCAGAGGCGACTGGGCGGTCCCAGGCGCCTCCAGCGTGGGGCGCGGAGTCCCCCGCCAATCACCAGCTGTGGCGGGAAGTTTAACAGGTCAGGATTGGCCTGACCTGTCCAGTAGGCAGTACCGGGGATTGTACATAAGCGGGACCCGGCCCGCGTGTTCCCTCTCTTGCAACGTGCTCCTAATAAAGAATGTTGCCCTACTCGCGTCTCCCTATCGAGTACGTTACAACATGACCTCTTTCTCCCTGGCGGGAACTCAAAAGCACCTTCTATCGTTCTCTCTGCCGCCATTTTCTCCTCACAACAACCCGGTGGCGAAGGTCTGCTTAGAGTGCATCGCACTGAGACTTTCCATGACAAACCAGGGATTCAAGTATTAGAGAAATCTGACAGGTTGCTAAAAGGTTCTCGAATTACTCGTTGCCTGTCATGGAGATAACCCGGTCCAGGTTGTTCCAATGCCTTCATTTTGGCCACAGCGACTCCAGGAGGATTGGCTGCATCAGGGGGGGGGGGTGTGGCTTAACATGCAAATGAGTCCCTGCTACACAAAAAGCATGACACCCAGGGCCTTTCTTTGTAGCAGGAACTCATTTGCATAGTAAGCCACACACCCCTGATGCAGTCAATCCTCCTGGAGCTTGGAAGGCTCTTAATGCAGGGCCTACTGTAAGCTCCAGGAGGATTGGCTACATCAGGGGTGTATGGAACTCCTGTGGAACTCAGCGGGAAATCCTTTGCATATTAGGCCACACCCACCTGATGTAGCCAATCCTCCAAGAGCTTATGGGGCTCTTCTCACAGGGCCTACTGTAAGCTCCAGGAGCATTGGCTACATCAGGGGTGTATGGAACTCCTGTGGAACTCAGCGGGAAATCCTTTGCATATTAGGCCACACCTCCCTGATGCAGCCAATCCTCCAAGAGCTGACAGGGCTCTTCATACAGGGCCTACTGTAAGCTCCAGGAGGATCGGCTACATCAGGGGTGTATGGAACTCCTGTGGAACTCAGCGGGAAATCCTTTGCATATTAGGCCACGCCTCCATGATGCAGCCAATCCACCAAGTGTTTACAGGGCTCTTAGTACAGGGCCTACTGTAAGCTTCAGGAGGATTGGCTGCATCAGGGGTGTGTGGCCTAAAATTCAAAGGAGGTCCTGCTAGAATTCCTTACAGGGCTCTTAGTACAGGGCCTGCTGTAAGCTCCAGGAGGATTGGCTGCATCAGGGGTGTGTGGCCTAATATGCAAAGGAGGTCCTGCTAGAATTCCTTACAGGGCTCTTAGTACAGGGCCTACTGTAAGCTCCAGGAGGAGTGGCTACATCAGGGGTGTGTGGCCTAATATGCAAAGGAGGTCCTGCTAGAATTCCTTACAGGGCTCTTAGTACAGGGCCTACTGTAAGCTCCAGGAGGACTGGCTACATCAGGGGTGTGTGGCCTAATATGCAAAGGAGGTCCTGCTAGAATTCCTTACAGGGCTCTTCGTACAGGGCCTACTGTAAGCTCCAGGAGGATTGGCTACATCGGGGGTGTGGCCTAATACGCAAAGGAATTCTCGCTGCAAAAAAAAGCCCTGCATTAAGACGAACAAATTTGATTGGAGCGCAGAATCACAGGTCTCTTCGTTGGATGCATCTGACAAAGAGAGCTGTGTTTCTTGCCAGCTTACGCTCCAATAAAATGTGTTGTCTTAAAGCTGGGTTCCGTGGGGGCCAGAGGCACCTCGTTGGGGGGCTCTGTTGTATATGCATGGCAGCAGCAAGTAAAATGATTTGCTATGATAGTTGATTTGGGTCAGGGTCATATGGGGGTGGGGGATAGATGGAATCTCTGCCTGGGCACCTACAGGAGCTCTTGTTAGTCCTGCTCAAACACCCCAAAACAAGAGGAACTATTTCATGGCCAGCATACCTACGGGACCGGCTCTCCCTGTATGAGCCCCGTAGGTCTTTACGATCAACAAGCCAACAATTTTTGGTGATACCCGGCCCCAGAGACGTCCATCTGTCCTTGACAACGACCAGGGCCTTTTCAGCCTTGGCCCCTGCCTGGTGGAATGAGCTCCCCCTGGAGATCCAGGCCCTGCGGGATCTGCTTCAATTCTGCGGGGCCTGTAAATCAGAGCTCTTTCTCCAGGCTTTCAGCTGGGGCAGCGGGCGTCTCTTGTTACCGGCCTCCCCCCCTTCGTTCCATCCCAGTGCTATAGGACGAATGGACGTATACGCTTAACACTCAGGCAGACAAGAATAAGGTACAGGATTGGTCAGCGTTTTATGAACGGTCATGCAAACGTCAATGAATAGAGCGTAAGGAATGTTTAAGAAGAGCGGTAGTAGGTTAAAAAGGTTAAGAATGGAGGGCGAATGAGCATAAAAATGGGGGGGGGAATAAGAGAGAGCGATACAACGTTTCATATAATTAGATCTTGTAAAGAGTAACTGCACACCTCATCTTTGTTTGTTTGTTTTTGTTTGTTATATATGTTTAAGTGTGGTGTGCGATTTTTATGTTATATGGAAATTTGAATAAAATATTGAAAACGGGGGGCGGGCAGGGGAGACCGGGCCATGTCTGTGAGGCAGAACCTGCCATTTTAGTATCTATTGTTCTCTGTAATTTTAGATGTTATATATTTTAAATTGTATGTGTGTGTTTTTGTTTTTTTTTACTGTTGACTGTTTTCACGACGTAACCCGCCCTGAGCCTGTTCTTTGGGAAGGGCGAGCTAAAAATCGATCCATCAAAGGAAAAGGAAAAGTCCCCTGTGCAAGCACCAGTCGTTTCCGACTCTGGGGTGACGCTGCTTTCACGTTTTCACGGCAGACTTTTTACGGGGTGGTTTGTCATTGCCTTCCCCGGTCATTACACTTTACCCCCGGCAAGCTGGGGACTCATTTGACCGACCTCGGAAGGATGGAAGGCTGAGTCAACCTGGAGCCGGCTACCTGAAAACCCAGCTTCCGCCGGGGATCGAACTCAGGTCATGAGCAGAGCTTAGGACTGCAGGACTGCAGCTTTAACACTCTACAGAGAGCGATGATCCAGATTAAAGGGGAGGGGGAAAGAGAGGGAGAGGCAAAAGAACAAATGAGATTGCAGTTAAAAATTGTAATATTCCTATAGATCTCTATAAAAGGTCAAGGTAGTCCCCTGTGCAAGCGCCAGACGTTTCCGACCCTGGGGTGACGTTGCTTTCACAGCGTTTTCACGGCAGACTTTTTATGGGGTGGTTTGCCATTGCCTTCCCCAGTCATCTACACTTCCCCCCCAGCAAGCTGGGGACTCATTTGACCGACTTCAGAAGGATGGAGGGCTGAGTCAACCTCAAGCCAGCTACCTGAAAACCCAGCTTCCACCAGGGATCGATCTCAGGTCGTGAGCAGAGCTTAGGACTGCAGTACTGCAGCTTTAACACTCTGCACCACGGGGCTCTTTTGAATCAAACAAAAAAAATAAATAAATCCTCCCTCTTTGCTCTCAGGCTGAGTGCTGAATACCCCATCAGTTCTGAGGCAGCCTGTGACTTCGGGAGGCTGGTGAAGCGAGAGAAGATCAAGCTGAACAGATGCTATGCAGGCCTCTCCGGAGGAGCTGTCTCCTTCCTCCAAAGCACTCTTTCCTCAAATCCATGGTAAGAAGCTGTTTTTCCGCTTCAAAGGAAGCCTTTTAGAGAAGGCTAAAGTTTTTGGCTCTTTAAAAAAAAAAACTTTCCTCCTAAACAGGGCTTTTTTTTTTTTAGCAGGAACACACAGGAACGCAGTTCCAGCTGGCTTGGTGCCAGGGGTGTGTGGCCTAATATGCAAATGAGTTCCTTCTGGGCTTTTTCTGCACCCCCGTGTGAAACAATGGTCATGTCGGGAGGTGTGACCTAATATGCAAATGAGTTCCTGCTGGGCTTTTTCTACAAAAAACCCGTGTAGAGCAATGGTCATGTCAGGAGGTGTGGCCTAATATGCAAATGAGTTCCTTCTTCACTTTTTCTACAAAAAAACCCTGCACAAAACAATGGTGGCGTCATGGGTGTGGCCTAATATGCAAATGAGTTCCTGCTGGGCTTTTTCTACAAACCCCCCCCTATGTGAAACAATGGTTATGCCAGGAGGTGTGGCCTAATATGCAAATGAGTTTTTTCTATTTAAAAAGCCCTGCTCCTAAACAAGGAAGGGTGTTTATATTAATTAGTCTCCTTCCTGAACAAGAACATTAGTCATTTTGTCAAGGGGGTTGCCTGAAGGAGGCCCCAGGTACAAGAGAAAAAAGGGGTAAGTAGCAAACGCACTGGGGAGAAGGGAGTGACAGAAAAGAAAGAAGAAGAGGAAGAAGCTGGATTTATACCCTGCCCTTCACTCAGCATCTCAGAGCAGTTTACAATCCCCTTCCCTTCCTCTCCCCACAACTGACAACCCTGTGAGGCAGGTGGGGCTGAGAGAGCTTTGATGGAAGCTGCTCTTGAGAGAATTGTGACTGGCGCAAGTCCCCCAGCTGGCTGCATGCGAAGGAGTGGGGAAATCAAACTCGGTTTCTCCCAGATGAGAGTCTGCGCCCTTAAACCACTGCGCCAACCAAACACTGTGGGGGCAGCTGCCCCTGAAACAATTAGATTTTCAGAGGCCAATAGGAAGCTCACCTGGTCACGCCCACTTTTCTCAATGAACACTTGGTCAGCTCCAAGAAAGTTGTTGGTGGGCACCATAGAGCCCACAGGCACAACGATAGGGACCCCTGTTCTAAGATTAAACTGTAGCTGCATCCACCCACCCCATCCTCCCAAATGTGGTGGAATATTTCCTTAATAGTAATCCACAATGAATTCACTTCTTCAGAGAGTGATGTACACTGGAGAGCCAGTTTGGTGTAGTGGTTAAGTGTGCGGACTCTTATCTGAGAGAACCGGGTTTGATTCCTCACTCCTCCACTTGCACCTGCTAGCATGGACTTGGGTCAACCATAGCTCTGGCAGAGGTTGTCCTTGAAAGGGCAGCTGCTATGAGAGCCCTCTCCAGCCCCACCCACCTCACAGGGTGTCTGTTGTGGGGGAGGAAGGTAAAGGAGACTGTGAACCGCTCTGAGACTCTTCGGAGTGGAGGGCAGGATATAAATCCAATATCTTCATCTACCTCACAGGGTGTCTGTTGTGAGGGAGGAAGGGAAAGGAGATTGTGAGCCACTCTGAGACTCTTCGGAGTGGAGGGTGGGATATAAATCCAATATCTTCATCTACCTCACCGGGTGTCTGTTGTGGGGGAGGAAGGTAAAGGAGATTGTGAGCCGCTCTGAGACTCTTCGGAGTGGAGGGCGGGATATAAATCCAATATCTTCATCTACCTCACCGGGTGTCTGTTGTGGGGGGAGGAAGGTAAAGGAGATTGTGAGCTCCTCTGAGACTCTTCGGAGTGGAGGGCGGGATATAAATCCAATATCTTCATCTACCTCACCGGGTGTCTGTTGTGGGGGGAGGAAGGTAAAGGAGATTGTGAGCTCCTCTGAGACTCTTCGGAGTGGAGGGTGGGATATTAATCCAATATCTTCATCTACCTCACAGGGTGTCTGTTGTGGGGGAGGAAGGGAAAGGCGATTGTGAGCCACTCTGAGACTCTTCGGAGTGGAGGGCGGGATATAAATCCAATATCTTCTTCTACAGTATGTATTTTTACGCATTACAAAATACCCAGATTAGTTCCAATTGGTTGTCTTCACTCTCCAGGATTGTGAGAAGTGACATTCTAACATTCCCCTTGCCCCCGTTTCTGTTTGCTCTTGCCTGAATTCTTATTTGCCCCCCCCCCCTTGTCTAGGAGGAGACTCACAGCCTCTGAATGCCTTCAGTCTCCGTGGCTGCAGGAGACGGGCTTGGATGAGAGGCAGCAAGCGACGGTCACTTTCTCCACCACCAAGCTGAGGAATTTCGTGGCAGAGCGGGAAAGGAAGAGGGCCTTGCTGTGTTCAAAGTACGGCTTGATGACTGTATGATGAAGCGATTCCGGGCGTGATCACCGCGATGCTGCCTTCCCCCTCCACGTCCCTGAGAACACCTACGCAGGATGCTTTGTACTTAGATTATGACGATTTCTGTTTTCTGGACTGAAAAGTAACAGGTGCCGTCTGCAGACCGAACGGCACAGATGAAACACACGAGCGAAGCCTCCTTCGACTGAGTCAGACCCTTGGTCTATCCAAAGTCGGTATTGTCTACTCAGACTGGCAGCCGCGCTCCACGGTCTCAGGGTGAGGACTTTCACATCACCTCCTGCCTGGTCCTTTGAACTGGAGATGTCGGGAATCGAGCCGGGAACCTGCTGTATACCAAGTAGTTGCTCTGTCTTTGAGCCACAGCCCCTCTCCACCTGTGGCTAATTTGCATATCTTTGGTAACATTTGTTGTTCCCAAACAACAAGCTTCAGCTTCAGCATCTGACCTTCCAGGGAACAGTCTGGGTTGATCTCCCTTAGGACTGACTGGTTTGATCTTCTTGCAGTCCAAAGGACTCTCAAGACTCTTCTCCAGCACCCCATCTCAAAAGCATCTATTCTTCTGCGCTCGGCCTTCCTTATGGTCCAGCTCTCACAGCCGTACATGACTCCTGGGAATACCATCGCTTTGGCTATGCGGACTTTTGTTGGCAGGGTGATGTCTTTCCCAGGATCAGGATCTTCTCCAGTGAGTGCTCCCTTCTCATTTGGTGGCCAAAGTATTTGAGCTTCAGCTTCAGCATCTGACCTTCCAGGGAACAGTCTGGGTTGATCTCCCTTAGGACTGACTGACTGGCTCTTCTTGCAGTCCAAGAGACTCTCAAGAGTCTTCTCCAGCACCCCATCTCAAAAGCATCTGTTCTTCTGCGCTTGGCCTTCCTTATGGTCCAGCTCTCACAGCCATACATGACTCCTAGGAATACCATCGCTTTGGCTATCTGGACTTTTGTTGGCAGGGTGATGTCTCTACTTTTTATTATACATAGACATTTGTATATCATCATGAAGGGAGTGGACACCAGCCATGTTTCATGAATACTTTCTCAGCTGAGGTTGAGTAATTTTTTTTTTAAACTCTCTGAGCTATGGCAAAGCACGTTATGCTCTGAGAAAACCCGAGTGCGTCATAATATACGAGCCCAGACAACTGACAAGTCTGTTAAATCTTGTCAGGTTTGGACATAGGGTTGCCAACTCTGGGTTGTGAGATTCCTGGGAGGGTGGGGTTTGGAGAGGAGAGGGACTCCGGCAGGTATAATACCATAGAATCACATTCCCCGCCCCCCTTCAAGAAGCCATTTTGTCCAGGGGAACTGATCTCTGTTATCTGGAGACGTGTCACAATTCCAGGAGATCTCCAGGCCCCACCTGAAGGATGGCAACCGTACTGAATCACAAGAAAAGGCCATGAAATGTAACACAAATGCATGTTAGTGGACGTGTCTTGTTGTAGCCCAGAGTGCCTTCCTAGCAGTGGCAAAGTTAGAGGGGAAGAATATGAGATCCTTGGCCCCATTGAGAAGAAGGTGGGGTATGAAGGAAGTAAATAAATAACTACAGGTCAGTCTGCTTCAGTGTGTGCACAACTAGTCTGCCTTCAAAAGATCCCCGTTCCTCTGCAGAAGACAAATTTGGTTTCCTCCTCCTCCTCCCGGAATGGCCGAAGTTACAAAATACATCCAAAGCCCTGCCGTTTTCTGCCGTCAAGGGCAGGCAATCGATACTGGCGTTGCTATCTTATCTGTGTTACACCTCAGGGAGACCTTCAACCTGCTGTCAACATTTACAGGAATGGTAGCGTCAAGGCTATTGACAAGCGGGTGTAGCTGCTACTGACAGAAAACATCACCAAAGTAGAACACAACGTCGGCGAGGTGGTGTGTTGAGATTGACTCAGACTCCGTTCAGACCAAATATTCCCACCGCCCCCACCCATGGTTTCTTTTAACTGTCATTTGTTTCTGAAACTAGCTTGTAGCTCATCATTCAAGTTCTGGTTTGCCCCGGGGTCATTTTGTAGAAAAATAGGTGGTGGAGTTCATCCAGGGATTGTTATGCAGCTGCAGCTACTGTTCAATGGACAAGATAGGAAGAAGGAGGGGGAACCCTCAGAAAGGTTCAGGAGCTGCGCTTAGGGTTGCCAATCCCCAGGTGGGGGCAGGGGATCCCCCAGTTTGGAGCCCCCCCCCTTTAGGGTCATCAGAAAGCAGGAGGAGGGGAGGGAAATGTCTGCTGGGAACTCTGTTATTCCCTATGGAGATTTATTTCCATAGAAAAAAATAGAGAATTGATCCATGGGTATCTGGGGCTCTGGGATGGGCTGTTTTTTGAGGTAGAGGCACCAAGTTTTCAGTATAGCATCTAATGCCTCTCCCCAAAATACCCCCCAAGTTTCAAAATGATTGGACCAGGGGGTCCAATTCTATGAGCCCCAAAAGAAGGTGCCCCTATCCTTCATTATTTCCTTGGAAAGGAAGGAATTGAAAAGGTGTGCCGTCCCTTTAAATGTGATGGCCAGAACTCCCTTGGCGTTCAACAGCCTTGATCTTGGCTCCACCCCTAATGTCTCCTGGCTCCACCCCCAAAGTCCCCAGATATTTCTTAAATTGGACTTGGAAACCCTAGCTGCGCTCCTGTGAGCTCCTGCAGAATCCGAGGCCTAGGTTTTGCCTTGGCAAACACTAGCTTCGTTTCATCTTTTGTCGACTTGGAGAACTTCGCCAGAGAAGAAGCCAGGATGTCTGTGTCCAGATATCTCACAAACCAGAGGGAAAACTAGCTGTGGTTTATAAACCAGACACTGGCTTCAGTTGCTGGCATAATAGATCCCGATGGGATGGACGGCCCATGCCGACCTGATTTTGTCTGATTTGAGAAGCTAAGCAGGGCTGGTCTTGGTTAGTACGTGGATGGGAGACCGCAAAGGAAGTCCAGGGGTTGCTCTGCAGAGGCAGGCAAGGGCAAACCACCTCTGAACATCTCTTGTTTTGACTTGGGTGGCCCAACCTAGCTTGATCTCATGGGATCTTGGAAGTTAAGCAGGGCTGACCTGGTTGGGATTTGAATGGGAGACCACCAAGGAAGTCCAGGGGTTGCTCTGCAGAGGCAGGCAGTGGCAAACCACCTCTGTTAGTCTCTTGCCTTGGAAATATTATGAGGTTTCCATAAATCTGTTGTGATTTGGCAGGATTTCCCACCTCCACCCAACAGACCATGAGTAATGGAGAGGCCTTCATTGACTCAGTCACAAGACCCCACTGTAACTTTATTTAATCAATGATTTCTTGTGATGTCTGTGGGGTGAAGGAAACTTACGCTCCTAAATATCTTCCTGTGTGCACACGGAGGGCACAGAGTGTGCTGCCAGGCTACGCAGTCTGTAGTCAGAACACATCTATTTTGTGGCTGTTTTAATCTCTAAAGGACCCCGAAGCTAGCGGCCACAGATAGAGACGTTGCAGCAATTCTCTGCTAATTCTACAGGACATGGCGAACTTCAAATGCTGATCATCATTTATTTATTTTAGGTAATTTATAGTCTGCCATTCCCCCCCCCCCCAAAAAAAATAATCATCCACACATCTGTAGAGATGCCATCGGGATATAGCTTGTTAGAAAACAAAAGCTATTTCGTTTTCACAGAATCCGAAGGCATCCCTTAAAAGCCTAACAACCTGTAAAAAAGTACGTTCGTGTAGGAGAACCTATCGTAGGGTGTTTTTACACTGACAGTTTGTGACTCTCTATCACTGCATTGGAAACTCACCTTTTGCATTACCTAACGTTCTCACGACTGTTTTGCATCGTCGCTGCCCGAAGCATCTACCTTTGTTTCGGTGAGATGAGTTTCGGAGCCGCTGTTGCAACGTTTTTCTCCACACTAGTTTTGATCTGGTCTTTTCTCTACAGGCGTTTCAAACTTGTATTGTAGAAGTTTTCATGCGTTTTAAAAGACTCCTCCAAAAGCCACCACGAGGTGCAGTAATTTGCATGAGAACTGACAGCACTTGACATTTTTACATATCTTTGCTTGCCTCATCTAGTAATTTAAATTTGTGTTGTTTTTGCAGCGTTGACACGATTTCCAAGCAACTGGATACATTTAACTGAGCACTGGTATTCCGGCTGCCCTCTGATCAGAGACACGCCAAATTGAAACGCTTAAATGTAAAATGAAAATAATTAAAGGAAGGTGATTTGAAGATTCTAAAACTCTGGATCAAACTGAATGTAAAAACACCCATAGTCTTATATTTGGGGAAGACCCATACCTGCAGGTATGGGGAAGACCCATACCTGCATCCCAGGTTGCTTTTTCGAGCAAAGAGAACGAGTTGTCTGTGTGGTAAAATGATTCCTTGCAAAGTATAATTATAATATAACCTGCAATCAAAATGTTTCCCAACTCGCTGCGGACATCTTCCTATGTTTGTTTCTCCTTCTGGTCTGGCCAACCTTGGAGTGTTGAAGGTTTTCTATATTCAGTTACAGAAAGCTGTATGGCCAGGTTTTTTTTTTTTTAAAATGACAGCAGAAGAAAGAAGCTAATTACTACCATCCTTGTTCTTTTTCCCCATTCAAGAGGCCAAATCTCAATTAGTTTGTGTGGTTCTTTGTCTACAGGAGCTGTTGTGTATTGCTTGATTATTATTTTTTTGACATTTCAGGGTGGTGGTTGTTATCCCCACCCCCCTGGGAATTAATCCCTTTTTTCATAAGCTTCTGTCGACCCTGTTTCTTGCACTGCGTGTCTTTCCCCCTTCCTCTTATTGCAAAAGATAAATAGTCGAGGAAAAGCTTATTCCAAGTCCTGTGGGTGTGTGGAGTAGGATGAGGAAATGGCTTCCATACAATGTTGTGAAATCACGGTTGTGGCGTGTTGCAAACTGGTGAGTTTAGACTTGGGTTTGAGTGAAAAAGCATCCGTCCATAATCTAGCCTGAAAGACGGTGCAAACGCCACATATTTAGGATAGGCAAAAAAGCCATTGCCCTTCCCAGGCAAAACGGTGCCAAAGAAGGAAGCTGAAACGCTGGTTCCTATATTCGCTACTGATCCGTTGGATAATGGATATTGACTGTGGAGAACTAAAGTTTGGTTTGCAGAGGTTTCTTATCCCTGGGCCTGTTCTCAGGAAAGACTAGAGGTTTAATTTGGCTGCTGTGGAACTTTGAATTTCAAAGTAATCCATCTCCATAGTCCAGTGCAGATAGTTTGGATATTTTGTGACTAATATGACGGATCTTGATTCCGTTCCCTGAAATTTCCTTCCAGCATTTGTGCCTGTAAGGTGAGAAACTAGTTAAGAGGGAAGGATTTTCTACAAATCACTGGGATCGATGAATCTGCCGCCTTTTAAAAGCTTCCGCGGTTTAGTTGTTTGAGGTTTGGGCTGCTATGTGGATAGGGTTGCCAACCCCCAGGTGGGGGCGGGGGATCTCCCGGGTTGGAGGCCTTCCCCTCGCTTCAGGGTTAGCAGGAAATGGGGGGAGGGAAATGTCTGCCGGGCACCCCATTAGTCCCTAGGGAGGCCAGTTCCCGTAGGATATAATGGAGAATTGATCCGTGGGTATCTGGAGCTGTTTGGAGGGGGTGTGTTTTTTGAGGTAGAGGCACCAAATTTTCAGCATAGCATCTGGTGCCTCTCCTCAAAACACCCCCCAAGTTTCAAAAGGATTGGACCAGGGGGAACAATTATGTGAGCCCCCAAAGATGGTCCCCCCATCCTTCATGATTTCCAGTGGAGGGAAGGCATTGAAAAGGTGTGCAATGGTCCCTTTCAATGGGATGGGCAGCACTCCCCCTTTGGAGTTCAGGTCTGCTTGTTACAACCTTGCTCCTGGCTCCACCCCCAAAGTCTCCTGGCTCCACCCTCCCCCCCAAAGTCCCCAGATATTTCTTGCATTAGACTTGGCAACCCTATATGTGGAAACCACCGTTTTCACAAAAGGCAAGCTGTCTTTGTTCTTAACATTGGATTTGGGTTTATTACAAACTTGGCATCTGGGCTTCCCAACATCTTACCTTCTGTATATGATGTGAAGTGAATTTGTTTCTCTCTTATTTGCATGCATTCTGAGCATGGCCGCGGCTCTAACTAGACGTTGTGTCTGACGTGGGTTTTTTAATCGGATGTGACGTTAGGAAAGTCACATTCCCAAAGGCTTTGGGGGGCCCTTTTTTTTTTTTCCTCAGGAGTACAGAGCTGGAAGGAGAGTTGCTGTAACTTCTCTCCTGTGCCGTTCCCTGGAACTAAAATAGTTACAGAGGGAAGCCTCACATCTGGGCAAATCGGTCTCCCATGCAGCTGTTTTGGCTTGGGAAAACGGTACAGGCGGGAAGACTGATGTGCTTTCTCAACAACACCCTTTCAAGCCAAATTAGGCCCCAGAGCACTTGGGAATGTTGCTTCTCTGATGTCCTGTCTGACTGTAAAAAAGAGCCGTCAAATCAAGAGGAGCCCCAGCTGGTGTCAGAAGCAACCTCTGGTTTGGGCCTGAAGGTATTTATGAACATAATGTTGTTTTTGTTAAATAAATTAATTTAATAAAGCATCCGTTGGTTCTGTTTGTATTGTGGTGGGAGATAGAATGTGTTTCTGGTGGTAAAGGAACTCTGAAATGGGTCTATAAGCAGCCCCTATACAAAAATTTACGGGCCATAGAGATGATGGTATTTATGGACCCCCTCCAACCATCTTTGGGTTGCAACCCCTGAGAGGTGGGCATTGAGAACTTCGCTTTCCCCCCCCCCCCCTCTCTTAGAGTCCTCACAGTGATCTATGCTAGCCTATTCCATAATCTCCTGACTCAATGGCCACAGTGTGAGACAGGATGCTGGACTAGATGAACCACTGGTCTGATCCAGCAGGGGTGTTCTTCTTATGAAGGCCTCAACCTCTATGCCCTTTTGCTGATTGTCCAGAGGAACTGGTTGGCCACTGTGTGAGACAAGAGGCTGGATTAGACGGACCACTGGTCTGATCCAGCAGGGCTCTTCTGATGTTCTTCTCTGGGGAAGGCCTCAGCCTCTCTGCCCTGTTGTTGGCCCTCCAGAGGAACTGCTTGGGCACTGTGTGAGACAGGAGGCTGGACTAGATGGACCCTCCCTGGTCTGATCCAGCAGGGCTCTTCTGATGTTCTTCTCAAGGGAAGGCCTCAGCCTCTCTGCCCTGTTGTTGGCCCTCCAGAGGAACTGCTTGGGCACTGTGTGAGACAGGAGGATGGACTAGATGGACCCTTGCTGGTGATTCAACAGGGCTCTTCCGATGTTCTTATCAGGGGAAGACCTCGGCCTCTCTGCCCTGTTGTTGGCCCGCCAAAGGAACTGGTTGGCCCCTGTGTAAGACAGGATGCTGGACTAGATGGACCCTCGCTGGTCTGATCCAGCAGGGCTCTTCCGATGTTCTTCTCAGGGGAAGGCCTCAGCCTCCCTGCCCTGTTGTTGGACCTCCAGAGGAACTGGTTGGCCACTGTGTGAGACAGGAGGCTGGACTAGATGGACCTTCATTAGTCTGATCCAGCAGGGCTCTTCTGATGTTCTTCTCAGGGGAAGGCCTCAGCCTCTCTGCCCTGTTGTTGGACCTCCAGAGGAACCGGTTGACCGCTGTGTGAGATGGGATGCTGGACGAGATGGACCACTGGTTGGATTCAATGGGTCTCCTCTTGCATTCTTAAGTCTCTGTGATTTCTCTGAAAGGATTTAATGACCCATTAAACTACAGTTCAGCTCTGCCCCCAAACTAATCTTCCACACTAAAATCACAGAATCATAAACTCATAGAGTTGGTTTCTTTGATTCCATAATTCAAGTGTAGAATGACAGTTTGGAGACAGGGTTGAACCAGGATTAAAGATCTAGTGCAGAATTGTCCGTATTAGGGATGTCCACTTTGCTGGGTAGATGCGTAGCCTCCACAACTGCATTAGGATTGGCTGGTGGCAAGTAATCCCCTTTACCATAGAGATCTGTGGAATTTTTAGAGCGGGAGGGGGGGTTGAGACATCATTTCTGGGTTTTCATCTGGAAACAGTGTCATGGTGTCATTCAGGGCTTTTTTTTTTAAGCAGGAGCTCCTTTGCCTATTAGGCAACACACCCCGGATGCAGCCAATCCTCCAAGAGCTTACAGGGCTCTTCGTACAGGACCTACTGTAAGCTCCAGGAGGATTAGCTACATCATGGGGGGCGTAGCCTAATATACAAAGGAATTCCTTCTATGAAAAATAGTCCTGGTGTCATCATAAGGTTAGGCTTCTGGGTAACTCTTAAAGCTCCCACCGCCCCATCAATCAACTTGGAGAAAGAATTTGTTTCTTTAGATCGCTTTGAACCAAGCCCCCTGGCAGCTTGGCTCTTAAAGTTGCTTTCTTTTCACCTCCTCCCCTCCCCCATCTATTTGCCTTCCTTCCTTCCTTCCTTCCTTCCTTCCTTCCTTCCTTCCTTCCTTCCTTCCTTCCTTCCTTCCTTCCTTCCTTCCTTCCTTCCTTCCCTCCTTCCTTCCTTCCTTCCTTCCTTCCTTCCTTCCTTCCTTCCTTCCTTCCTTCCTCCCTCCCTCCCTCCCTCCCCTCCCTCCCTCCCTCCCTCCCTCCCTCCCTTCCTTCCTTCCTTCCTTCCTTCCTTCCTTCCTTCCTTCCTTCCTTCCTTCCTTCTTCCTTCCTTCCTTCCTTCCTTCCTTCCTGTTTTTTGGCTCTCAGATATAAGTCATAGAATAAGTCATAGAATAAATATCTGACATTTATTCTATGTGGCTCTTGCATTAAACAAGTTTGGCAACTCCTGGCTTATAGATACTTTGCCGCATGTGCTTCATTTGATCCACATTCCGTGGCTTGGCTAGCTATCTTGAATTAACTGATCTACAAGTATTTTTAGTTCTTACATTGTGTTTTTGACACAAGCTTGTATTTGGTTAATCGGTACTGGACTGGCATTATTAATACTATCAGGGGTGGAATTCTAGCAGGAGCTGCTTTGCATATTAGGCCACACACCCCTGATGTAGCCAATCCTCCAAGAGCTTAGAAGGCTCTTAGTACAGGGCCTATTATAAGCTCCAGGAGGATTGGCTACATCAGGGGTGTGTGGCCTAATATGCAAAGGAGTTCCTGCTAGAATTCCACCCCTGAGGCCACACCTCCCTGATGTAGCCAATCATCCTAGAGCTTTCAGGGCAGTTTGGACAGGGCCTACTGGAAACTCCAGGAGGATTGGCTACATCAGGGGGTGTGTGGCCTAATATGCAGAGGAGCTCCTACTAGAATCCCACCCCCGAATACTATTATTCTTCATAGTATTGTTGTTATCATTTATAAAGTGCTTTCAAAATAAGCACATTGCAATAAAATTGTGGGTGGGTAGGCTTGGTGGCACACTTTGTATTCGTCACGTTCACGCTGGCACTTTGCAAGCAATAACTCTAAATGTTTTGCTTTCAAAAAAAATCTGAAAAACCTATTTGACCTGAGCTGAGGGTGTGTCCAGCCATGATCCAAACTAGCATGTTACTTTCAGCTCTCTGAAAAAAAAGAAATCTATTATTTGTCTCCAGTGAGCCGAAGCATCCTTCCACATTAAAGTACCCAGATGAGGTCCTTTGAAGGAGACACATTTTTTAAAAAAGAGCAGAGTTCAAATATATCTTTTGCCACAACTGCCGCTGTGAATTTGATCAGCTGGGGTCCAAGAACAAAGGTCCATCTGTTTGATCTTCCTCCCACGGTCTTTTGTGCACAAATGGGGTGCCAAAAGGAACGGCCCTTACACAAGGGTGAGGACGTTTCGCTTAGGCTTATTTCGTTCTCAAGACATTTGCCTCTCGGTTAAATCAAACCACAGCGCGTCAGAGGAGATGGAAAGAAATGAATGGGATTCCGGAAGGAAATGTTTGGAAGTATGGAAGGCAGGAATGCACGCTTCCCATACCTATGCAGTTGCCGAACAGGTTAGTTCTCTATGTATTTTTTGAACATTCTGATGAAGAAACTGAAACGCAGCAAATTGGCTAGGAATACTGGATAGTGGTGAGAATTCTGCAGAGATTAGAGAAGGGGGTACCCGACAGGACACCTACGGGTGCTAAGGTAACTGCTGACACCCAAGTGTTTTTAGAAAATGGGTGAAGCTTTTCCCCAGCAGGGCATCTGATTGGCCATTGGAAATCTGATTAGCTGTGATTTTTTAAAAAGTTGCTTCAGGAGCGGCTGCTGCCCCAGCACATGAATCTTTACTGTGTTACTGAAGGTGTGTATATATGTTCATTTTTTAAAGAAGATGATGATGTTGGATTTATATCCTGCCCTATACCCTAAATCTCAGAGTGGTCACAATTTCCTTTTACCTTCCACCCCCCACAACAGACACCCTGTGAGGTAGGTGGGGCTGAGAGAGCTCTTCCCCACTCCTCCACTTGCACCTGCTGGAATGGCCTTGGGTCAGAAATAGCTCTGGCAGAAGTTGTCCTTGAAAGGGCAGCTGCTGGGAGAGCCCTCTCCAGCCCCACCCACCTCACAGGGTGTTTGTTGTGGGGGAGGAAGGTAAAGGAGATTGTGAGCCGCTCTGAGACTCTTCGGAGTGGAGGGTGGGATATAAATCCAATATCTTCATCTACCTCACAGGGTTTCTGTTGTGGGGTGGGGGAAGGTAAAGGAGATTGTGAGCCACTCTGAGACTCTTTGGAGTGGAGGGCAGGATATAAATCTAACATCTTCATCTACCTCACAGGGTGTCTGTTGTGGGGGAGGAAGGTAAAGGAGATTGTGAGCCGCTCTGAGACTCTTCGGAGTGGAGGGCGGGATATAAATCCAATATCTTCTTCTTCTTCTTCCAGAAGCTGCCCTTTCAAGGACAACTCCTGCCAGAGCTATGGCTGACCCAAGGCCATTCCAGCAGCTGCAAGTGGAGGAGTGGAGAATCAGACCTAGTTCTCCCAGATAAGAATCCACGCACTTCACCACTACACCAAACTGGCTCTCAAACAGTTACCATTGGAGATATGAGGGGAGTTACCATTAGAGATATGCACAGCCTCACGCCCTAAGATCTTGCCCTTGGTTCTGTCTCCTGTGGTAGCCATTTTGGAGTCGGCTCCACCTCTTGCAGCAGTCGTCTTGTGTCAGCATTCCAAAGGTGCCCACAGGTTGGGAAAAGTTCACCGTCTGTGGGTTAAAGTGTAAGACGAGGATCTGGAAGACCTACAGTTGGCGGGCCCCCTCTCGCCACTGGCAGGGTAATTTCAGCAGTTGCACATGTGAAACAGCCTCACCCAATGAAAACTGACCAGTAGTTGGTGAAGCAATTAGGAAGGTTATATCTGTCATTTGTGTTGTAGGGGAAAAAAAATTCCATACAATTGGAAACGGGTATTTCAAATGTAAGATGAGGATATAATAACCGTTCGGAAGGCAGATCTAGGTGGGCAGCTGTATTGGTCTGAAGTACATAAGAGAAGCCCTGTTGGATCAGGCCAGTGGCCCATCCAGTCCAACACTCTGAGTCACATAAGAACATAAGAGAAGCCATGTTGGATCAGGCCAATGGCCCATCCAGTCCAACACTCTGTGTCACACAGAGGCAAAAAAAAAACAACCCAGCTGCCATCAGGAGGTCCATCAGTGGGGCCAGCACACTAGAAGCCCTCCCACTTTTGCCCCCCTCCCCCAAGAACCAGCAATACAGAGCATCACTGCCCTGGACATAAGAACGTAAAAGAAGCCATGTTGGATCAGGCCAATGGCCCCTCCAGCCCAACACTCTGTGTCACATAAGAACATAAGAGAAGCCATGTTGGATCAGGCCAATGGCCCATCCAGCCCAACACTCTGTGTCACATAAGAACGTAAGAGAAGCCATGCTGGATCAGGCCAATGGCCCATCCAGTCCAACACTCTGTGTCACATAAGAACATAAGAGAAGCCATGTTGGATCAGGCCAATGGCCCATCCAGCCCAACACTCTGTGTCACATAAGAACGTAAGAGAAGCCATGTTGGATCAGGCCAATGGCCCATCCAGTCCAACACTCTGTGTCACATAAGAACATAAGAGAAGCCATGCTGGATCAGGCTAATGGCCCATCCAGTCCAACACTCTACACACACACACACACACGTATATACCGTGGCTAATAGCCACTGATGGACTTTTGCTACATATATAGTGGAACTTTATATTCCACTTTTGCTACAATATGGTCTTTAGGCCGGGATACCTTGCTTTGTATGGGAACGAGAATATTAAAAGGGAAAATGGACCCCCAAGGGCCAAGAAGGATGACCTCCAGCACTCTGAAGAGGTAAGAACATAAGAGAAGCCATGTTGGATCAGGCCAATGGCCCATCCAGTACAACACTCTGTGTCACATAAGAACATAGGGGAAGCCATGTTGGATCAGGCCAATGGCCCATCCAGTACAACACTCTGTGTCACACAGTGGCCAAAAAAATTATATATATATATATATATATATATATATATATATATATATATATATATATATATATATATATATATACACACACACACACACACACACACACTGTGGCTAATAGCCACTGATGGACCTCTGCTCCATATTTTTATCCAATCCCCTCTTGAAGCTGGCTATGCTTGTAGCCGCCGCCACCTCCTGCGGCAATGAATTCCACACGTTAATCACCCTTTGGGTGCAGAAGGACTTCCTTTTATCCGTTCTAACCTGACTGCTCAGCAATTTCATTGAATGCCCACGAGTTCTTGTATTGTGAGAAAGGGAGAAAAGTACTTTTTTCTCTACTTTCTCCATCCTATGCATAATCTTGTCAACCTCTGCTTGTAAACCTCTATCATGTCACCCCGCAGTCGACGTTTCTCCAAGCTAAAGAGCCCCAAGCGTTTTAACCTTTTTTCATAGGGAAAGTGTTCCAAACCTTTAATCATTCTAGTTGCCCTTTTCTGCACTTTTTTCAATGCTATAATATCCTTTTTGAGGTGCGGTGACCAGAATTGTACACAGTACTCCAAATGACACCGCACCATCGATTTATACAGGGGCATTATAGTAGAACAACGTTTGAGTCCAGTGGCACATTTAACCAATTTTGACATTTTTTTCATTTGCTTCACTGTTTTCCCCCTGGAAATAAATCCAAACAAACAGTGAGCATATCAACTTAGCTTGTTATTCCTGTTTGCATCTGTTAAAACAGCTTCATTACGCTACATGCTAATTTGCTGTTCACCCTCTACCCATACGTATAGACCAGGGATGGCCAAACTTCCTTTAACGTAAGAGCCAAATAGAATAAACGTCAGATGTGTGAGAGCCGCAAGACATGAACATCCGATGTTTGAGAGCAGGCAGGAAGGGAGGAAAGCAAATAGATGGGGAGGGAGAGAGAGGTGGCAAGAAAACAACTTCAGATGCATTCTCCAAGCCGCTGGCTGGCTTGGCTTGGCGAAGTGATTTACAAATGCCTTTTCCAAGCTGGCCGACGGGGTGGTGGGGGTTTCGAGAGCCACACCATAGGTGTGAAAGAGCCACATGTGGCTCCTGAGACACAGTTTGGCCACCCCTGGTATAGACAGTTAACTTCCATTTCAATCTATCTGAGGAAGGGTGCATGCACACAAAAGCTCGTACCTTGAATAAAACTTGGTTGGTCTTAAAGGTGCCCACTAAACTTCAACTTTGTTCTAATTCAGAGGACAGAAATGCTTCAAGCCTCTCTCTTTGCTGGAAACGATGTTAGGGAACCCTGACACATTTTTTTTTGCAGCACAAACCTCTGTGAGCAAACAAAATTTCTACTTGTACTTGGAGTCCCAAAGTCAGAACAACGCGCCCCGCTGCCAAGTGAGAATGCCCAGAAACGGCATTGAATTGAAGCCTTTCCAGAGAATCCTCTTTCCCAAATCTTCTCCCTTCTAATTAGCCTCAAACTGGCAGCTAGAAAAAGAAAATAATGTGGGGTTTTTTTTATATCCGGCTTTTCTCTGCCCTAAGGAGTTTCATACTCTATGCCAGCGTACCGGAGACTAAAGAAAAGAATTCTGAGACACGTAGAGAGACACATTTTGTAAGCAAATGATACAGAGGAGGAACAGCCAGAACATTTAAAACCCATCCAAAAATTTCATTTGAAGCTCACCTGGTTTTCACAGAGCGCTAGGCATTTGCATGAACCTCCTATTTTGGAACAGATGATAGCAGTTCGCATTTATGGGATGGAAAAGACAGAAGGCAAAAAGTAGAAGGGGACGGCAAAAGATGAGGTGGCTGGACAGCGTTACTGATATCACTAACATTAATTTGAGCAGACTTCAGAGGATGGTGGAAGACAGGAGGGCCTGGCGTGGCTTGGTCCATGGGGTCGCAAAGAGTCCAACTCGACTGTGCGACTGAACAACAAGATTTGTGGGATGTAGTTAAAACACACGGAACACATTGCATACACAGTTTTGTAGAGTTGCCAACTCCCGTCCTGGAAATTCCTGAAGTGGAGTCTGGGGAGGAAAGTGAGTGGGGAGGGGAGGGACCTTAATACTGCACCATTGAACTCCAAAGGGAGTTCTGGCCATCACATTTAAAGGGACTGCACAACTCTTAAATACCTTTCCCCCCCATTGGAAATAATGGATAGGGACACCTTCTTTTGGGGCTCATAGAATTGGACCCCCTGGTCCAATCCTTTTGAAACTTGGAAGGTATTTTGAGGAGAGGCACTGGATGCTATGCCTCTACCGCAAAAAGCAGACCCCCCCCCCCGAGCCCCAAATACCTACAAATCAGTTCTCCATTATACCCTGTGTGAATCGATCTCCAGAGGGAATAATGAAGTACTCAGCAGACATTTTCCTACCCCCCTCCCGCTTTCTGATGACCCTGAAGTGGGGGGAGGGCCTCCAAACCAGGGGATCCCCTGCCCGCACCTGGGGATTGGCAACCCTAGCCACAGCGTCCCCCCTCCAAAGCGGCCATTTTCTCCCGATGAACTGAGCTCTGATCTGTAGATCAGTTGTGCAATTTCAGAACACACCAAGAGGTTAAATAATATTGAGGGTTGCAATCCTGGAAGGAATTAAGAAGAAGCCAGTGGCTATGGCAAACACTAATTACTAGTATCCTTTCATATCTCATGAATTAATATATAAATATGCACAGGCCTCAGATTCAGTGGGAGCTCACAGGAGCACAGCTCCTGAATCTTTCTGAGAGTTCCACCTCCTCCTTCTGAGAGTTCCACCTCCTTGTCCATTGAATAGTGGGTGCAGCTGTATAACAATCCCTGGATGAGCTCCATCACCTATTTTTCTACAAAACGATCGCTGCATATGCATATAGAAGAAGGTATTGGATTTATATCCCGCCCTCCACTCTGAAGAGTCTCAGAGAGACTCACAATCTCCTTTAGCTTCCCCCCCTCCAAAACAGACACCCTGTGAGGTAGAAGATGATATTGGATTTATATCCCTCCCTCCATTCCGAAGAGTCTCAGAGCGGCTCACAATCTCCTTTCCCTTCCTCCCCCACAACAGACACCCTGTGAGGTAGATGAAGATATTGGATTTATATCCCGCCCTCCACTCCAAAAAGTCTCAGAGCAGCTCACAATCTCCTTTACCTTCCTCCCTCACAACAGACACCCTGTGAGGTGGGTGGGGCTGAGAGGGCTCTCACAGCAGCTGCCCTTTCAAGGACAACCTCTGCCAGAGCTATGGCTGACCCAAGGCCATGCTAGCAGGTGCAAGTGGAGGAGTGGGGAATCAAACCCGGTTCTCCCAGATAAGAGTCCGCACACTTAACCACTACACCAAACTGGCTCTCCCAAGTATATATGATATACAAGTGATAATAACCATATATATATAATCATTTGAGAAAATGTTTCATTTATCATATTCATATCTGCACAAGGTTTAGTATAGCAAAATCACATCAAAATGTATATCAAAAATTGTATCAAACCAATTCATATACATGAAAATCTCTCTCTCTCTCTCTTTCTCTTTCTCTCCTTTCTCTTTCTCTCTCTCCTCTCATATCTATCTACTCTGAGAGTTCATTAGAATCCATAAATTGAAAGCTAATGTGAAGAGAAGTGTAACAAAGTATCTTTCAAGGCGGAAATCAATCTGTGCTTGCTACGGGTTTTGACATGCATTTTTGACGTGATTTTGCTCTGCTAAACCTCGCATAGCGACGAATACGATAAATGAAACATTTGCTCAAACGATGATGTATACGGTTATCACTTGTATATTTTAATGCATGACTTATATAGAAGAACACTACTCATTAGCGTTTCCCAAGTTTGGTGCCAAGTATTCAGTTTCAGCCTCCAGGAAGAAAAACAACCGGATCTTAACTCACTTTAGCTGTTGGGTAACTTGTTTCTAGGAGCGCCCTTCCCCCTGTTTTATTAACATCCATATATTCACAGCGTTTTTACAGTCAGAGTGAAATAAAACACCACAAAGTAACGAGTGAGCTTTTGTGTTTCACTGAACCAGATGGAAGTTTGAGTCCAGTGGTACCTTTAAGACCGAAGTCTTATTCTGGGTATAAGCTTTGGTGTGCGTGCACACTTCTCCAGATAACATTGAAACAGCCGTTGCCAACCGTTTTGTATAGGTTTGTTATCTCTTTTATTATCTGTAAGTCGATGGGCTGCTTTACTAACTGCCTAACTGCTTTAATCCAATCTTAGCTATACTTATTGCTCAGTTTCTTATGCATATTAACTCTAATTAGTCCTTTCTGGCAACTAACCCCCCCCCCCTCCCCATATATAACGGCTGTCAAAGTCTGTTTCAATGTATCCTGAAGAGGTGTGCGTGCGCAACAAAGCTCATATCCGGAGTGAAATTTTGTTGATGTTAAAGGTGCCGCTGGATTCCAACTTTGTTCTATTGCTTCAGAACAACACGGCGACCCACCTGAAACTGAATTAGATGTTCACTCAAGAAAAAAACACAAACGTTCCCTCTCCCTCTCCCCACCTCTGTGTTTTTACCAGACAGCCTGCCATAAGTCCTCGTCTTCTATCCGCTGTTGAATTTTTTTTTTTTACCTCAGGACCACTGTCACCCCAAATTAGCACCAACCCTTGTTCTCCTCAGCATTGGTCTTCCTCAGTCAACAGGACCGGTTCAAGGAATTTTGTCACCTCCTTCGCTTGTACTGCTACAATTGCAGGCCCAGAAAGCGGTGCTAGTCACCTCACGTGTCACTGATAGCTGAGAATGAATTGAGCCCCTGCCCTCCTTGTTTTGCCACCCCAAATAGCCAGCTGGGCCAGAAACGTGGCCCCTGCCACTCAGTATCGTAGCCGATACCTAAACTGGACATCATAGGTGGGCTGCATCACGCCAAACCCATAGCGGGTCTGCTCCAGAGGAGGGACTTCCTCTTCTTTGTTAACCAATTGCATCTCAAAGTAGCTGATCATCAGGAAGACGAAAAGCTTCATCTCGTTGACGGCAAAGAAACGTCCAGGGCACATGGAGGTCCCCGCCCCCCAGGGCATGGTGAAATACTTCACCTTTTCGCCGTTCTTATAGAATTCCTTTTTGGCGCCATTTTGGTTAAGGAAGCGGTCGTATTTGAAGGCATGAGGCTCGGGGTGGATTTCCGGGTCCATGTGTGCCGCCAAATAGGGGAAGATCCCGATCCTGTCTCCTTTGCGCACGGCGTATTCCCGCCCGTCATTCATCTTGAGCGTCATGTCCTCCATCACGACCCTGATCAGCAGCGGAGCAGCTGCTAACCGCAGAGTCTCCTCCACAGCGCTATCCAAGACGGGGGTGTTGGTCAGCATCTCCTTGGTGACATTAATCACAGCCCCATCTGGCCTTACCTCCTGTCCAGATTCTTTCAACACTCTGTCCACCTCTTTCCTCACGTCCTCCATCGCCTCTGGATTTTTCATCAGGTGTAGAAGGAGCCAGAAAGAGGCTGGGCCAGTGTTTCCTTGGGCTGCCCAGAGAAGCAAAAACATAAACCTGTCCCGCATGTATTCGGGCATTCCCTCCTCAGCGAGCCGTTGTTCCTGTTCCCTCACCCACCCACTGATGTTGTCCTTCTCGTACACGTTTTTCACCGAGAGAAGGCCCCAGAAGAGCCTCTTTAAGCGTTCGGCTTCCCGTTTCTTTCCATAGGACAGCGTCGAAGTGGCCAAGCGTGGGAAGAGTTTGTCATATTTCCGAAATTCTTCATATATCTCTTCAGAGTGCTGGAGGTCATCCTTCTTGGCCCCTGGGGGTCCGTTTTCCCTTTTACTAGGCTCGTTCCCATACAAAGCAAGGTATCCCGCCCTAAAGACCGTGTTGTAGCAAAAGTGGAACAGCCCATCTTGGTTCCAGGGCTTCCCCCCTTCCGCTGAGCCTAGGCTGTGGAGCATCACCGTTTGCAAACCATCCATCATGGCCTGAGTCATCACCACGAGCCCGTTGCCTTTGAGGTGCTTCGTACTGGCGCTCTCCAATATCTTGTGGCTCATTGAAGAAGGCCGATAGCCGAACACTTTCTCCACGAGTTCTTCTGCAAACGTATTGAAGTCCAGCTTGGCTCGTGCTTCTTTCACCACAGTCCCAAAAGAGAGGGGGTCCATCAGGAAAGTGAAGTAGTAGCCCCCCAGCAGCACAGTGAAAATATCCCTGTGTTTCTTCTGCATCTTTCGCAAGAAGTCCACACCGTTCTGTCTGAATTCCAGTGCGTATCCAAGCCAGGGAATTAACCCTTTTTCTAAGGGGGGCTCTTTAGCTCTCCGCTTGCGGAAAGCTCCAGCCAAGTAAAGCCCACCCAAAGCGGCTGCAAAGAAGGCACACCATATTGCCTCCCAGAGTGCCATCTCCGAGAACGTTGTGCCAGAGCGACGCTGTAAGCTGTTTACAGCGAGAAAGCTCTTTTAAGGCAGCTCTTATCTGCTCACAAAACGAGTTGGCAGAAACAGCCTGTGCTGTAATTAACTCCTTGTTATGCATACCGGATTTTCAGCTGGGAAAACGGCAATTCACGGATAAGGTTCGCAGCAGGGAACCAAGAGGGATAATTAAGCGGGGGTGGAAAGCAGCTTCTTATCCCGATGTATGACTTTTTGAGCAATCCAGACCAAAAGCACACCATTTTGAACGAGGCCTGAAAGAAATGGGAAGGGCTAAGAAGAGCTAGAATAAACTACATGGGACACACACAGGGCATTTTCTTGTAGAAAAAGTCCAGCAAGAACTCATCTGCATATTAGGCCACACTCCTGGTGTCACCATCGTTCCACACAGGGCTTTTTGTAGGAAAAGCTCAGCAGGAGCTCATTGGCATCCTAGGCCACACCCCCTGATGCCAAGCCAGCCAGAACTGCATTCTTGTGCATTCTGCTCGAACACCCCCCCCCCCCTGGTTCTGATCATTGAACAGCCAAGATTGACATCCAGAGCCATCGGCCCATCTAGATACAACAAAATGTCAGAGACATAGAATAGATTGATATCCACAGTGAAGAAGAAGAAGATATTGGATTTATATCCCACCCTCGACTCTAGAGAGTCTCAGAGCGGCTCAAAATCTCCTTTCCCTTCCCCTCCCCCACAACAGACACCCTGTGAGGTAGATGAAGATATTGATGAAGATATATCCCGCCCTCCACTTCAAAGAGTCTCAAAGTGGCTCACAATCTCCTTTCCCTTCCTACCCCCCCAACAGACACCCCGTGAGGTAGATGAAGATATTGTATTTATATCCCGCCCTCCACTCCGAAGAGTCTCAGAGCGGCTCACAATCTCCTTTACCTCCCCCCCCCCACAACAGACACCCTGTGAGGTAGATGAAGATATTGTATTTATATCCCACCCTCCACTCCGAAGAGTCTCAGAGCGGCTCACAATCTCCTTTACCTTCTTCCCCCACAACAGACACCCTGTGAGGTGGGTGGGGCTGGAGAGGGCTCTCACAGCAGCTGCCCTTTCAAGGACAACCTCTGCCAGAGCTATGGCTGACCCAAGGCCATGCCAGCAGGTGCAAGTGGAGGAGTGGGGAATCAAACCTGGTTCTCCCAGATAAGAATCCACACACTTAACCACTACAACCAACTGGCTCTCTATTAGAGCTATGGCTGGCCCAAGGCCATTCCAGCAGGTGCAAGTGGAGGAGCGGGGAATCAAACCCGGTTCTCCCAGATAAGAATCCACACACTTAACCACTACACCAAACTGGATCTCCAGTTTGAAGAAAACTGCCTTATCATTTTATATCAATTCTTTCCTATTTCCGAACAGCAGTTATAACAGCTTCAGAACATTGACAAGTTGGAATTCATAAAGTGGGTGCAAAGGAAGCCTCTGACAGTAGCGCCAGCATTTGTTACCGTTTCCGGTTCACCCCTCCTCGAAGAGGCATTCCCCACTCATCGCTTCAAAAATGGATCATTCCTACAGCACTAAACACAGAGAAAGTTCTCCAAGACAGAGAGTTCCCACAATACACTGTGACTAATAGCCACTGATGGACCTCTGCTCCAGATGTTGATCCAATTTCTTGGCAACCCCCCATCCAGCTTGCTTCAGTTCTTGGCATTGCTTTCTTTATCTTTGAATGTATTCTGATCTTGGCCTTTTCTTGGTCCCTGCCATGTTTCCTTCGTTTGGGAAACGCTTGGGGCTCTTTAGCTTGGAGAAAGTGACATGAGAGAGGTTGACAAGATTATGCATGGGATGGAGAAAGAAGAGAAAGAAGCCCTTTTCTCCCTTTCTCACAATACAAGAACTCGTGGGCATTCAATGAAATTGCTGAGCAGTCAGGTTAAAACAGATAAAAGGAAGTCCTTCTTCACCCAAAGGGTGATTAACTTGGAATTCACTGCCACAGGAGGTGGTGGCGGCCACAAGCATAGCCACCTTCAAGAGGGGGTTAGATAAAAATATGGAGCAGAGGTCCATCAGTGGCTATTAGCCACAGTGTGTGTGTGTGTGTGTGTGTGTGTGTGTCTATATATTTTGGCCACTGTGTGGCACAGAGTGTTGGACTGGATGGGCCATTGGCCTGATCCAACATGGCTTCTCTTATGTTCTTATGTGACACAGAGTGTTGGACTGGATAGGTCATTGGCCTGATTCAACATGGCTTCTCTTATGCTCTTATGTGACACAGAGTGTTGGACTGGATGGGCCATTGGCCTGATCCAACATGGCTTCTCTTATGTTCTTATGTGACACAGAGTGTTGGACTGGATGGACCATTGGCCTGATCCAACATGGCTTCTCTTATGTTCTTATGTGACACAGAGTGTTCGACTGGATGGGCCAGTGGCCTGATCCAACGTGGGTTCTCTTATGTTCTTATGTGACACAGAGTGTTGGACTGGATGGGCCATTGGCCTGATCCAACATGGCTTCTCTTATGTTCCTATGTGACACAGAGTGCTGGACTGGATGGGCCATTGGCCTGATCCAACATGGCTTCTCTTATGTTTTTCTATGACACAGAGTGTTGGACTGGATGGGCCATTGGCCTGATCCAACATGGCTTCTCTTATGTTCTTATGTGACACAGAGTGTTGGACTGGAGGGGCCATTGGCCTGATCCAACATGGCTTCTCTTATGTTCTTATGTGACACAGAGTGTTGGACTGGATGGGCTATTGGCCTGATCCAACCTGGCTTCTCTTATGTTCTTATGTGACACAGAGTGTTGGACTGGAGGGGCCATTGGCCTGATCCAACATGGCTTCTCTTATGTTCATATGTGACACAGAGTGTTGGACTGGATGGGTCATTGGCCTGATCCAACATGGCTTCTCTTATGTGACACAGAGTGTTGGACTGGAGGGGCCATTGGCCTGATCCAACATGGCTTCTCTTATGTTCTTATGTGACACAGAGTGTTGGACTGGAGGGGCCATTGGCCTGATCCAACATGGCTTCTCTTATGTTCTTATGTGACACAGAGTGTTGGACTGGATGGGCCACTGGCCTGATCCAACATGGCTTCTCTTATGTGACACAGAGAGTTGGACTTGATGGGCCATTGGCCTGATCCAACATGGCTTCTCTTACTTTTTATGTTCTTAATCCCCTCTTGAAACTGTCTATGCTTGTAGCCGCCGCCACCTCCTGTGGCAGTGAATTGCACGTGTTAATCACCCTTGGGTTGAAGAAGGACTTCCTTTTATCCGTTCTAACCTGACTGCTCAGCAATTTCATTGAATGTCCACGAGTTCCCATATTGTGAGAATGGGAGAAAAGAACTCCAACTGCCCACAGCAGCTGGATGGGCATGCCTCACTCTACCCAGTTGCTGGTGCGAGAGACCTCAGTGAGAACAATTTCATTCATCAGACAAAGCATGGGAGCATAACCAGCCAATAAATTGTCCAATTCTCTCTCTTGGTGGAAAGGTATGTCTGGGAGCAAGCTGCTCTGCTAATGTCTTGGTTATTTGCGTAGTTGCTGGTAGAGCAAACATTGGCACGTTACCACATAAACCGGCTGTGCTAGTTCCAGGGCGATGTCAGCTGCACGCCGCAAAAGATGAAAGGAAGTTTCTGTTTATGAGCAATTTCTTGGCAACCCCCCATCCAGCTCTCTTCAGTTCTTGGAATTGCTTTCTTCAGCTCTGAATGTATTCTGATCTTGGCCTTTTCTTGGTCCCTGCCATGTTTCCCCCATTTTTATGGGGGAAACCAGTTGTACATCTTTGGTCCTCTCTAGGGTTTCCAAGTCCAATTCAAGAAATATCTGAGGACTCTGGGGGTGGAGCCAGGAGACTTTGGAGGTGGAGCCAGGAGACATTAGAGGTGGAGCCAAGATCAAGGCTGTGACAAGCATCATTGAACGCCAAAGGGAGTTCCGGCCATCACATTTAAAGGGACGGCACACCTTTTCAATTCCTTCCTTCCATAGGAAATAATGAAGGATAGGGGCATCTTCTTTTGGGGCTCATAAAATTGGGCCCCCTGGTCCAATCTTTTTGAAACTTGGGGGTATTTTGGGGAGAGGCACTAGATGCTATACTGAAAGTTTGGTGCCTCTACCCCAAAAAACAGCCCCCCCCCCCAGAGCCCCAGGTACCCGCAGATCAATTCTCCATGATTTTTTATGGAAATAAATCTCCCTAGGGAATAACAGAGTTCCCAGCAGACATTTCCCTCCCCTCCCCCAGCTTTCTGATGACCTTGAAGCGGGGGGAGGGCCTCCAAACTGGGGTATCCCCTGCCCCCACCTGGGGATTGGCAACCCTAGCCCTCACACATGGTGCAAGTCGAACGTCGGTATGGCTGAGGACAGCGGCTGCTGTGGTCATAGATGGGCAGCTCTGGGTTGGGCAATTCCTGGAGATTTGGAGGTGGTGCCAAAGGAGGGTGAAGTTTGCCAAGGAGGTATAATACCACAGAGTCCACCTTCCATAGCAGCCAGAGGAACTGATTTCTGTTCTCTGGAGGTGAGTTGTAAGACCAGAAGATCTCCAGGCTCCACACCAGAGGAGGCCAAACCGTGATCTGGAAGCCACACATGGCTTGTTCACACATATTATATGGCTCTCAAAGCCCCCACCGTCCTATTGGCATTTCTCTCTTTAAACCATTTCTCCATTCATACATACAAGCAGGGCCTTTTTTTTTTGGAGCCCGAACTGCATTCCCATGCATTCCTGCTAAAAAAAAAAAAAAGGCCCTGGTTGTATATATGAATTGTGGGTGTATCCACTTGATGTTTTGCATGTGAAAATTATGAAATGCACTTAGAGTTGATTTTCCTAACCTTTGCACCTCAATATTTATTACTATTATATCTCCAGGTGACGCCTACAGTTTTCCTGGAAATCCAGCTGATCTCCAAATTACCGAGATCAGCGTCCCCTGGAGGAAATGGCCATTTTGGCAGGAGGACTCCATGGCCTTGAGTTCGTGTGGTGCTCCTTCCCCTCCCCAAGCTCCACCCTTCCAAGGTGGAAGGCTGTTTTTGGGGTGTAGCCAGTGTTGGTGTAGTGGTTAAGTGCATGGACTCTTATCTGAGAGAACTGGGTTTGATTCCCCACTCCTCCACTTGCAGCTGCTGGAATGGCCTTGGGCCAGCCAGAGTTCTAATAGAGAGCCAGTTTGGTGTATTGGTTAAGTGCGCGGACTCTTATCTTGGAGAACCGGGTTTGATTCCCCACTCCTCCACTTGCAGCTGCTGAAATGGCCTTGGGTCAGCCATAGTGGTTAAGTGAGCGGACTCTTATCTGGGAGAACTGGGTTTGATTCCCCACTCCTCCACTTGCACCTGCTGGAATGGTCTTGGGTCAGCCAGAGCTCTAATAGAGAGCCAGTTTGGTGTATTGGTTAAGTGCGCAGACTCTTATCTGGGAGAACCGGGTTTGATTCCCCCCTCCTCCACTTGCAGCTGCTGAAATGGCCTTGGGTCAGCCATAGTGGTTAAGTGAGCGGACTCTTATCTGGGAGAACTGGGTTTGATTCCGCACTCCTCCACTTACAGCTGCTGGAATGGCCTTGGGTCAGCCAGAGCTCTAATAGAGAGCCAGTTTGGTGTAGTGGTTAAGTGTGCAGACTCTTATCTGGGAGAACCGGGTTTGATTCCCCCCCTCCTCCACTCGCAGCTGCTGGAATGGCCTTGGGTTAGCCATAGCTCTGACAGAGCTTGTCCTTGAAAGGGCAGCTTCTGGGAGAGCTTCTCTCAGCCCCACCTACCTCACATGTTTTTGTTGTGGAGAAAGAAGATAAAGGAGATTGTGAGCCACTCTGAGATGCAGAGTTGGAGGGTAGAATATAAATCCAATGTTGTCGTGGTCATCGTGTAAGGCAGGGGTGGGGAACCTTTTTTCTGCCAAGGGCCGTTTGGATATTTACAACATCATTCGCGGGCCATGCAAAATGATCAACTTAAAAAACAGTGCTCTTCCAAGGGAGAATGATTCAGGCTGGCAAAGTCAATGCAAATAATAATTGTATTTCTATTTGAAGTCACGTGGGGAGAGCCTAATTCAGCACGGACGCCCCCCAGCCTGCTGCCCTAGGAAAATGCCTAGGTCCAGGCATATTAGACCACATCCCCTAATATTAACATTAGTTCACACACTCATTAGCATATTAAGCCATGCCATCTGCGATAATCATGTGCAGATTGAACTGGTGGTAGCTGGCTCCCACCCCTCCCTCCTTCCCTTCAGCTGCTCCCAGAGGACCTTTAAAGGCACCCACATACCCCAGCAGCAGTCCTTCACAATGCCCATGAGAGAGAGTGAGTGAGAGGCTCAGCCCAGCAATCCCCGCGAGCCAAACCAAGTAATCACAAGGGCCGTAAATGGCCCTCAGGCCTGACGTTCCCCACCCCTGGTGTAAGGCAAAGCTCCATTCTTGCCGTCCTTCAAATGTTAATGCGCACAGCGACAGGTCTGGCCTTCTCTGCAGGTGTTCAATAACCAGATGCTTGGGCTGCCTGGTACCTTATCTCTTTCAAGGCCAGGACAGAATGGGGCAATGAGCTTTCCATGAAATGAGTTCCACCAAACGGGGGGATCTCCTGCCTTGGGTTGCCAATCCCCAGGTGGGGGCAGGGGTGCCCCCGGTTTGGAGACCCTCCCCCCGCTTCAGGGTCATCAGAAAGCGGGGGGAGGGGAAGGAAATGTCTGCTGGGAACTCTGTTATTCCCTAGGGAGATTTATTCCCATAGAAAATCGTGGAGAATTGATCTGCTGGTATCTGGGGCTCTGGGGGGGCTGTTTTGGTTAAGTGTGCGGACTCTTATCTGAGAGAACCGGGTTTGATTCCCCACTCCTCCACTTGCAGCTGCTGGTATGGCCTTGGGTCAGCCATAGCTCTCATAGGAGTTGTTCTTGAAATGGCAGCTTCTGGGAAAACTCTCTCAGCCCCACCCACCTCACAGGGTGTCTGTTGTGGTGGAGGAAGATAAAGGAGATTGTGAGCCACTCTGAGACTCTGAGATTTGGAGTGGAGGGCGGTATATAAATCCAATGTCGTTGTCGTCGTCGTCTTCTTCTTCTTCTTCTTGTAACTTGCTCTGGGAACTCCCAGGTCAGCTTGTTAACTCCTTGACACTAGGCTCCACCCCCCCAAAAAAAATCTCCTGGAGTTTCCCAATTGGGAATTGGCAACCTTAAGACCAAAGCAGCAATTGTCCTCAGCCCTTTGAATGGTCAATTCATACTGATTTCCGGGAGCAATGATATAAAACCGGCTGGTCATCTCTACTAGGGGTGCGCATTCAGTAAAGATAAAACGTGAAAAAAGCTGGAGAATGTCCTTTTTGGCATTTTTAGGCTTTTATAAAGCTGAGTCAGATTCTTTGCTCTGGCCTGGCAGCCATATTAAGAATACCAGGAAAAAAAGCCCCCCCCCCTCCCGAATCAAGAGAATGGCAGTGGGGGAGAGAAGAATCTTAACATCTCGTCTGATGAGGTGTGCTTAGAGAGCACACGAAAGCTTCCATTCTGAATAAAACTTGGTTGGTCATAAAGGTGCCGCTTGACGCCTACTTTGTTCTGTCCTCTTCCTTTCATAATTTAGGGAACTCTTTTGTCTCTACGGTTAGAATCCATACAGGGGTGGCCAGCGGTAGCTCTCCAGATGTTTTTGCCTACAACTCCCAACATGGCCAATGGCTGGGGCTGATGGGAGTTGTAGGCAAAAAAAAACATCTGGAGAGCTACCGTTGGCCACCCCTGCATTAAGAGGTCTGAATTTACTCTGAATGTGTTCCTCGAGGCTTGAAGGAAGACCAGTCAGCCATCAGTGTAGCAAAACAAAGATGAACTCAATCAGGGCAAAGGGGGGAGGGGGTTGCATTTGCGACATTGTTGCGACAAGTTTATTATTTGACTGCAAATAAGAATAAGTGCTCTAGAATGGTTAATATTTATAATTTCACACATGCTCAGGAATGGATTAGCAAAGGAATGGACTTCTGAAACAAAGCAACAGCTAAAAACAAGGCTAGTCTGTAATGTATAACACCTAGGCTTTGTTTCCTTAATTACACAGTATAGCTAAATCGCTTTCCTTTGTAAGGCTGTTGTAGCTGATGGGGCTGCTAGTGGCCAGCAGATGGGGGGAGGGCGGGAGAGATGGGCAATCTGGCCAAAAGGGCCACAGAAGTACATGCCAGTCACAGGTTTTTTCACATTTGTTTAGCCTGGAGAGGAGGCAGCCGAGAGGTGATCTGATCACCATCTTCAAGGACTTGAAGGGCTGTCCTATAGAGGATGGTGTGGAATTGTTTTCTGTGGCCCCAGGAGGTAGGATCAGAACCAATGGGTTGAAATTAAATCAAAAGAGTTTCCGGCTCAACATTAGGAAGAACTTCCTGAGCGTTAGAGCGGTTCCTCAGTGGAACAGGCTTCCTCGGGAGGAGATGGGCTCTCCTTCCTTGGAGGTTTTTCAACAGAGGCTAGATGGTCATCTGACAGCAATGAAGATCCTGTGCATTTAGGGAGAGGTGTTTGTAAGTTTAGAGCGATTCCTCAGTGGAACAGGCTTCCTCGGGAGGTGGTGGGCTCTCCTTCCTTGGAGGTTTTTCAACAGAGGCTAGAGGGCCATCTGACAGCAATGAAGATCCTGTGAATTTAGGGGGAGGGGTTTGTGAGTTTCCTGCATTGTGCAGGGGGTTGGACTAGATGACCCTGGAGGTCCCTTCCAACTCTAGGATTCATTTGAAAATCTGTGCATGGCCAGAGAGCAGAAAAGCAATCTGAGTCAGATTCCACTGTGCTGACTTGGCTGCCTGAGACTGGGTGGCTTCTGGCTTGCTAATTCAGCCACTGCTCTGTGCTTGACCTGACTGACCGCTGCCTGCTTTTTGGATTACCCTGCTACTGAATTCTTTGAACATTTCTGGAGGGATATCCTGCTCCCTGGCTGGAGGAAGAAGACATCTCCTGGTTTGCCTGACAAAGCTTAAAAATATTTTCCTCTTAGGGTTTTCCTTTTAAATGTGCCCAGTGGGTTAAAAGGAGGGCTGTTAAGGGGGGGGACTACTTTGGGTGGAGGTGGCACACTGCCCTTGGCTAGGCATTTTTGTTAAGTTTAACTGCTTTGTTGGAGGGCCTGGTGGGGGGAGGTTGATAGTCATTTGTGCTGCTTGTTGTTTAAAGTCATATTCTCTGATCGGAAGTTAAATTGTTTCCACTGTTGTTTAAGTTATATATTATCCAAAGTTAAATCATATCTAATCTGTCTCTGCCTGGTCTGTGTAACATGTGGAATTCACTGCCACAGGAGGTGGCGGCGGCTACAAGCATAGCCAGCTCTGAGAGGGGATTGGATAAAAATATGGAGCAGAGGTCCATCAGTGGCTATTAGCCACAGTATATATATAAAAGTGTGTCTGTGTGTGTGTATACGCACACACATATATTGGTCACTGTGTGACACAGAGTGCTGGACTGGATGGGCCATTGGCCTGATGCAACCTGGCTTCTCTTATGTTCTTCTGTGACACAGAGTGCTGGACTGGATGGGCCACTGGCCGGATCCAACCTGGCTTCTCTTATGTTCTTCTGTGACACAGAGTGCTGGACTGGATGGGCCATTGGCCTGATCCAACCTGGCTTCTCTTATGTTCTTCTGTGACACAGAGTGCTGGACTGGATGGCCCATTGGCCTGATCCAACCTGGCTTCTCTTATGTTCTTCTGTGACACAGAGTGCTGGACTGGATGGCCCATTGGCCTGATCCAACCTGGCTTCTCTTATGTTCTTCTGTGACACAGAGTGCTGGACTGGATGGACCACTGGCCTGATCCAACATGGCTTCTCTTATGTTCTTCTGTGACACAGAGTGTTGGACTGGATGGGCCATTGGCCTGATCCAACCTGGCTTCTCTTATGTTCTTCTGTGACACAGAGTGCTGGACTGGATGGGCCACTGGCCTGATCCAACATGGCTTCTCTTATGTTCTTCTGTGACACAGTGTGCTGGACTGGATGGGCCATTGGCCTGATCCAACATGGCTTCTCTTATGTTCTTCTGTGACACAGAGTGTCGGACTGGATGGGTCATTGGTCTGATCCAACATGGCTTCTCTTATGTTCTTCTGTGACACAGAGTGCTGGACTGGATGGGCCATTGGCCTGATAGTTCTTATGATAGTTTAGGCTCTGCAATTTCTTTAAAGAGATTTTAAAATTTAGTCTGTTGTACTTTCTGTATGTGGGGTCTGGCCTGGCTGCCTGGGGATGGTGGTGTGGCCTGTGACTGTGGGTGTTTTTACATTCAGTTCGATCCAGAGTTTTAGAGTCTTCAAATCGCCTGCCGCCATTCCGCTTTAATTATTTTCCTTTCCCATCGGTGGATTTGCTTTGCTCATTTCGTGTAGCCAAACTTCTATATTTCCTGCTAAAGCGTTTCAATGGGGGAGGGGGGTCTCTGCTCAGAGGGCAGACGGAATACCAGTGCTTAGTTAAATGGGCACGATTGCTTGGAAATGGTGTCCATGCTGCAAAAACAATACAAATTTAAATTACAAGATGAGGCAAGCAATGATATGTAAAAATGTCAAGTGCTGTCAGTTCTCATGCAAATTACTGCACCTCGTGGTGGCTTTTGGAGGAGTCTTTTAAAACGCATGAAAACTTTTACAATACAAGTTTGAAACGCCTGCAGAGAAATGACCGGATCAAAACTAGTTTTGAGAAAAACGTTGCAGCAGCAGCGCCGGAACTCATCTCACCGAAACAAAGGTAGATGTTTCGAGCAGCAACGATGCGAAGCAGTTGTGAGAACGTTAGGTAATGTAAAAGGTGAGTTTCCAATGTGGTGATAGAGAGTCACCAACTGTCAGTGTAAAAACACCCTGGGCGTTTTCGCACTGACCTTCAAGTGGCACGACCACCCTCTTCACACCGGAGGATCTGCCCGGATTTCGCACAAGAAGCGCCGGCGCACCCAAAAGAGCCGGCTACTTCCGTCGCGAAACCCGCTCAAACGTTTTCCTGCTTCTTGGCGGTTTCCGTTTGAGCGGGTTTCGCGACGGAAGTAGCCGGTTCTTTTGGGTGCGCCGGCGCTTCTTGTGCGAAATCCGGGCAGATCCTCCGGTGTGAAGAGGGTGGTCGCGCTACTTGAAGGTCAGTGCGAAAACGCCCCCTGTGTCTCAGTTTCTGCCTTGTTTGGCTGTGTAGTGGGTGATTTTCTAGTGTTTTTGTGCAGATTTGTTGTACTGCAACTGCACCAGTTGTGTTAATAGAGGCTATTGTAAGTTGCTCAGTCTTACAAGGTTGCTTTTTCAGGGAGAGGTCAGTAGGTCTTGAAGGTTTCTGTTCAGTGGGTATTCCTAGAAGAGGTTTTTGAAGTTTTGATTTCCAGAAGGTTGCTTTTTGAGAGCCAGTTTGGTGTAGTGGTTACATGTGCAGACTCTTATCTGGGAGAACCGGGTTTGATTCCCCACTCCTCCACTTGCACCTGCTGGAATGGCCTTGGGGCAGCCATAGTTATCACAGAGGTTGTCCTTGAAAGGGCAGCTTCTGGGAGAGCTCTTTCAGTCCCACCCACCTCACAAGGTGTTTGTTGTGGGGGAGGAAGATAAATAGTGAGCCACTCCGAGACTCTTGAGTGGAGGGCAGAATATAAATCCAACGTCATCGTTGTCTTCTTTTCAGGGGTAAGCCTGTTGTTCTGAATGCTGTTCAGTGGGTGCTTCTTGGATTTTGCAACTTAGTTAGGGCTATTACTGGCTTTTTAAAAAAAAAATTAGGGTCTGAGACAGGAAATTCTTTGAGTAATATTGTTGGCATAGGGCTTCAGCACTTCCCCTCTAAGTAGGCCAGATAGGATCTTAAAAGCAGGAGATCTCCAGGCCCCACCTGGAGGCTGGTAACCCTAATTTAAGCAGCTGTTTTCTCCAGGGGAGCTAATTTCTGCCACCTGGAGAGCACTCCAACCCTCACCTGGGGCTTGGTAACAATGGTTCCCCAGAAAATCCCTCCTACCCAATTTGATCTTTGTCCTGTTGGGTTTTTTTCTTCTTCTTTTTTGGGCAATGCCATAGTGGTATTGGCTCTGCTGGGCACATGCACTGGTTCGGCCACTGTCTGAAAAAACACTGGTGTTTTTTTAGATAAGAGATTCTCTTATTTGACTTTAGTCATTTCCCCCCACAATTGAAACCAACAGCGTTTTTGCAGCCATCGATTTCAGCCGGGATAGGCGCACCCTCTTTGAGTGCCCATGGGATTGGACCCCCGGGTCCAATCTTTTTGAAACATGGGGGTTCTTTTGGAGAGAGGCTCCAGCAGATACATCGCAAATTTGGTGCCTCTCACTCAAACCACCTCCCCACCCCCCCGCAGCCCATGGAATGTACTCTATGGTATTTGCCACTGACTACAATGGTCCATAGAGTATAATGGAGCAAAAAAAAAAAAATTGGGAGTACTGATTTTTTTTCAAGTTTTTTTTTTCCTTTACCCAATATGAGATTTGACTTTTCAAGGGAGTAACTTTTTTTTTTGTTTAAACAACCCAAATCCAAATTTTAACGATTTTTTTTTCTCTGCACATCTAATCTCTACCCTGGTTGGCTACAATATCTCCTTAAGCATACAGAGGAGCACTCACTTATCTTTCTTTAACTTCCACAACTGTCCTGAGGGTATAACAGGGATCGAGGAGACCTGGGTTTAGATCCCTGCTTGCCATGGCTTGGGAACTTATTCCTCTCCTCTCCCCTGGAGAGGGGCTAGAGCAGGGGTCCTCAAACTTTTTAAATAGGGGGCCAGTTCACTGTCCCTCAGACTGTTGGAGGGCCGGACTGCCGTTACTGTACAAGGCCGCGGGCCGTCAGTTCTCCGTCTTCTGCATCTCTCTCCCTTCCCCACACCACACACCCTGGCCTGGGAACTCACCTCACCTCGGTATCACCTCACACTCTGTCTCCGCCGCCTCAGCCCAGTGCCGGAAGTGTGCGTTGCTAACGTAAGTTTAGGTCGAATGTCACTTCCGGTCTGATTTTGCCATAACCCGGCGGGCCACACAAACATCCTCAGCGGGCCGCATCTGGCCCGCGGGCTGTAGGTTGAGGACCCCTGGGCTAGAGCATCTGCTTGGCAGGTGCAAGGTCCCAGGTTCAATCCCCAGCATCTCCAGGTAAAAGGACCAGGTCGGAGATAATGTGAAAGTTCTTCATCTGATATCCAGGAGAGTCACTGTTACCCTTAGTAGACAATCGTGACTTGGAGGGACCAATTAATTGCCTGCTTCAGCATATGGCAGCCATGTGTTCGTGTGATTATGAAGAAGATATTGGGTTTATATCCCACCCTAGATTCTGAATCTCAGAGTCTCAGAGCGGCTCACAATTTCCTTTATCTTCCCCAGCAGAACAGACACCCTGTGAGGTAGATGAAGATATTGGAGTTTTATCCCACCCTCCACTCCGAAGAGTCTCAGAGTGGTTCACAATCTCCTTTACCTTCCTCCCCCCCCACAGCAGACACCCTGTGAGGTAGATGAAGATACTGGATTTATATCCCGCCCTCCACTCCAAAGAGTCTCAGAGCGGCTCACAATCTCCTTTACCTTCCTCCCCCCCCCACCACAGACACCCTGTGAGGTACATATGAACATATATGAACATATGAAGCTGCCTTCTACTGAATCAGACCCTAGGTCCATCAAAGTCAGTATTGTCTTCTCAGACTGGTAGTGGCTCTCCAGGGTCTCAAGCTGAGGTTTTTCACACCTATTTGCCTGGACCTTTTTTTGGAGATGCCGGGGATTGAACCTGGGACCTTCTGCTTCCCAAGCAGATGCTCTACCTCTGAGCCACCGTCCCTTCCCTACAACATGATGAAGATATTGGATTTATATCCCGCCCTCCACTTCAAAGAGTCTCAGAGCGGCTCACAGTCTCCTTTACCTTCCTCCCCCACAACAGACACCCTGTGAGGTAGATGAAGATATTGGATTTATATCCCGCCCTCCACTCCAAAGAGTCTCAGAGCGGCTCACAATCTCCTTTACCTTCCTCCCCCCCATCACAGACACTCTGTGAGGTAGATGAAGATATTGGATTTATATCCCGCCCTCCACCCCGAAGAGTCTCAGGGTGGCTCACAATCTCCTTTCCCTTCCTCCCCCCACAACAGACACCCTGTGAGGTAGATGAAGATATTGGATTTATATCCCGCCCTCCACCCCGAAGAGTCTCAGAGCGGCTCACAATCTCCTTTCCCTTCCTCCCCCACAACAGACACCCTGTGAGGTAGATGAAGATATTGGATTTATATCCCGCCCTCCACCCCGAAGAGTCTCAGAGTGGATCAAAATCTCCTTTACCTTCCTCCCCCACAACAGACACCCTGTGAGGTAGATGAAGATATTGGATTTATATCCCGCCCTCCACCCCGAAGAGTCTCAGAGCGGCTCACAATCTCCTTTCCCTTCCTCCCCCACAACAGACACCCTGTGAGGTAGATGAAGATATTGGATTTATATCCCGCCCTCCACCCCGAAGAGTCTCAGAGGGGCTCACAATCTCCTTTCCCTTCCTCCCCCACAACAGACACCCTGTGAGGTAGATGAAGATATTGGATTTATATCCCGCCCTCCACCCCGAAGAGTCTCAGAGCGGCTCACAATCTCCTTTCCCTTCCTCCCCCCACAACAGACACCCTGTGAGGTAGATGAAGATATTGGATTTATATCCCGCCCTCCACCCCGAAGAGTCTCAGAGTGGATCAAAATCTCCTTTACCTTCCTCCCCCACAACAGACACCCTGTGAGGTGGGTGGAGCTAAGAGAGTTCTTACAGCAGCTGCCTTTCAAAGAAAACCTCTGCCAGAGCTATGGCTGAGCCCAGGCCATTCCAGCAGGTGCAGGTGGAGGACTGGGGAATGAAACCTGATTCTCCCAGATAAGAGTCCACGCATTTAACCACTACACCAAACTGGCTCTTAATGCAAGATGATGAGCTGGTCATCCTCTCTCATCATAAACCTCTAACTGGGATGCCGTATGAATCAAAAGCAGGTGGACAGGTAAGCCTCTTCCAGTACAGATCCACCCATTGGCTTTGCTTTGGCCAGCACTTTTTGTGGGCATCACCCACCTGTCAGGAGAGACAATTCTCCTCCCTGACAACCTCAACAGCATTCTTATCCGTTGCGCCAGACCAATGGAATGATCTGCCAAAGAAGAGGCAGAGGGCGCCCTCTCTTGTTCGCTTTCGCAAGTTGTGTAACACAACTTTGTTTCCACGAGCGTCGCTTGGCTGAATCTCAAAGGAGACGCTGCACACGTTGTGTGGGTTTGTGTCTGTCAGCAAGAACATTGGCATTTGTTCTAGATAATTTTGAATCGTTTTACGTTGGGTGTGTTGGCCTTCTGTATATTTGATTTTGTTCACGAGCTGTGCCAAATGCTTAGAGAATGGGGAATAAGTATTTTTTTAAACGGACTTCCCCACATTGTTTTGGTCAGCTCTGGCCCCATAATGGCTTTGGTTTATTCCTTGATTTCTCTCTTTCTGCACACATTTTTGTTCATTTGGTTTTCACATCTTTCTTTGTTTTGTTTGTTTCTCTCCCCCCCCCCCCCACTCCTGTGTTTTTTCTCTGGTTCTTTTGAGGCCACTTTTACCCCAATCTGGAAGCCAATTCTGAGTCACCTTTTTCTTTGTGCATCATGTTTCCATCTGTTTTCTTTGCCCTGCCAAGTTTCATTCACCTCCAGCTCCTCTTTTCTATGATTGGGCTGTCCTCATTGTCAAACCACTCCCTCTCCTTCCCCCCACCCAGAAGGTGAGAGGTTGCATTTTCAATTTTAAAGAAGGGCACGAAAATACCACAATATTATTGAATCATTGTAGCGATAAGGTCAGCAGGGTCTCTGCATTTCCAGCTTTAATTTGTAAAGAAAGTAAGTCTCTAGGCTCCTCACTTGAGGACATACGTCTTTTCCCTTTTATCTCTGCAAAGAAAGGAAATAAAAAGTCTTTTTTTTAAATGAAAACTGGGAGTTCAGAGAACTTTCTGAACCTATCATTGCAATGAGTGTATGAAGTGTTCTCAAGTCACTTCTGAATTATGGCAACTCTATGAATTAACATCCTCCAGAATGTTGTGTTAACAGCTTGCTCAGCTCTTGCAGACTGAGGGCCAGAGCTGCCTCAATGAAGTCAATACATCCCAGGTTGTGTCTTTCTTTTTTTCATGCTGTGGTTAAGAGCGGTGGACTCTAATCGGGAGAACCGGGTTTGATTCCACATTCTCCACCTGCAGACGGCTGGGTGACCTTGCGTCAGTCACAGTTCTCTCAGAGCTGTTCCCTCAAGAGCAATTCTCTCAGAGCTCTCTCAGCCCCATCTACCTCGCAGGGTGTCTGTTGCGAGGAAGAGGAAAGAGATTACAAGCCGCTCTGAGATTCTGAGTGAAGGGCAGGGTATCAATTCAATCTTTTATTTTCTTCATCTTCTTCCTGCTGCCTTCATTTCTTCCTAGTGTTATTGTCTTCTTGAGATGTGATTAAGGTACAATAGCCTCAGCTGAGTTATTGTTGGTCTAGAACACGGGTGGCCAAACTGTGGCTTGGGAGCCACATGTGGCTCTTTCACGCATATTGTGTGGCTCTCGAAGTCCCCAGCATCGTGTTGGCCAGCTTGGAGAAGGCATTTGTCTCTTTAGATTACTTCTCCAAGCTAAGCCAGTTGGCAGATTGGAAAAGGCATTTAAAGTTAAAGTTGCTTTCTTCCCACCTCTCCCTCCCCATCTGTTTTCCTTCCTTCCTTCCTGCCTGCCTTCCCTCCGTCCTTCCTTCTCTCAAACACCTGATGCTCATATCTTGCAGCCCTCCCACATCTGATGTTTATTTTACGTGGCTCTTTCATTAAGTGAGTTTCGCCACCCCTGGTCTAGAGCCTCTTCTTTTGTCTTTCTGGCCGTGCACGGTAGCCTTAAAACTCTTCTCCAGCACCACATTTCAGACTAATCAACTTTCTTCCCACCAGCCTCCGTCATCGTCCAACTTTCCCATCCATTCATATAATGAGGACTCCCATAAGTATGAATGATCTTAATCTTGATCTCCAGCAACACCTTTTTTATACTTTACTGCTTTAAAACATTTTAAGCCATTCTTCTTTAGAGCTCAGGGAAGCTTACGCGCATAGATAAAACAGATAAAACCTAAAACCCAAATTTAAAATCACTACTCAAAACTGCTATGAGACGTAACCAAATGCAGACCAGAATAAAACCATCTCCAAGTGCCTCCTAAAGATCAGAGATGCGGGATCCAAGTTTACTTCCCTCGGGAGATCCATGAGGATCTTTTCTAGTTCCCTCACGGCTGCCTTTCCCTGTCTCAGTCTCTGTCTGATTTCAAGGTTGCCATCGGCCTTCGTTGATTATTCAGATAAACAAAGATCATTAACGATTTCAATCAAATGAAGTCCCCAAGTAATAAGAGCCCTGTAAGCTCCAGGAGGATTGGCCACATTGGGGGGGGGGGGGAAGGGTTTAGCTTAAAATTCAAAGGAGTTCCTGCTACAAACAAAGCCCTACCACATAACGTCAATTATTGGAGGAAAGTAAAAATGCAGATCACAGAAATGCCAATTGTACTTTTCTCCCTTTCTCACAATACAAGAACTCGTGGGCATTCGATGAAATTGCTGAGCAGTCGGGTTAGAACGGATAAAAGGAAGTCCTTCTTCACCCAAAGGGTGATTGACATATGGAATTCACTGCCACAGGAGGTGGAGGCGGCTACAAGCATAGACAGCTTCAAGAGGGGGTTAGATAAAAATATGGAACAGAGTTCCATCAGCGGCTATTAGCCACAGTGTGTATATATATGCGTGTGTATATATATAATTTTTTTGGCCACTGTGTGACACAGAGTGTTGTAAGTCGCTCTGAAACTCTGAGAGTGCATTTGCACTACACTAATTAATATGTTTTACATCCAGGTTTTTGCTATTCTTACACAGTAAAAATCTGGATGTAAAACACATTAGCTAGTGTTGTGTGAATGCACCCTGAGATTCAGAGTGTGAGGTAGGGTATAAATCCAGTATCTTCTTAACTGGAAACCAGGTGCTCTTCTGCACTCTCAAGTTTGTTGGTTGTACACTCTACCTTTTTTCCTTTTAGGCACATGTTTTGCTCCCTCTAAGAAGAGCCCTGTGGTGCAGAGTGGTAAAGCTACAGTACTGCAGTCCTAAGCTCTGTTCACGACCTGAGTTCGATCTCCGGCAGAAGCTGGGTTTTCAGGTAGCCGGCTTGAGGTTGACTCAGCCTTCCATCCTTCCAAGGTCGGTAAAATGAGTCCCCAGCTTGCTGGGGGGAAAGTGTAGATGACTGGGGAAGGCAATGGCAAACCACCCCGTTAAAAAGTCTGCCGTGAAAACGTTGTGAAAGCAACAGTCACCCCAGAGTCGGAAACGACTGGTGCTTGCACAGGGGACCTTTCCTTTCCTTTGCTCCTTCTAGTGGCTGTTTCTATATTACATCGCTGGCATATTTCCCTGCACATTAAAACTGCTGGCGATACAGTGATGTCACGTTGAACCAAAAATTGCATGGTGCAAAGCGTGTGCTGGGGAACAACAAAGCAATAGACTGTGGAAGAGAAGGAGGAGGAGACTTGATTTATACCCCGCCCTTCACTCTGAATCTCAGAGTTTCAGAGCACCTCACAAGTCTCCTTTCCCTTCCTCCCCCACAACAAACACCCTGTGAGGTAGGTGGGGCTGAGAGAGCTCTCCCAGAAGCTGCCTTTTCAAGGACAACTCCTACAAGAGCTATGGCAAACCCAAGGCCATTCCAGCAGCTTCAAGTGGAGGAGTGGGGAATCAAACCCGGTTCTCCCAGATAAGAGTCCGCTCACTTAACCACTATGGCTGACCCAAGGCCATTCCAGCAGCTTCAAGTGGAGGAGTGGGGAATCAAACCCGGTTCTCCCAGATAAGAGTCCGCTCACTTAACCACTATGGCTGACCCAAGGCCATTCCAGCAGCTTCAAGTGGAGGAGTGGGGAATCAAGGCCGGTTCTCCCAGGTAAAAGTCTGTGCAATTAACTGCTACACCAAACAGGAGTCCCAGAGTGGCTTACAATCTCCTTTCCCTTCCCCTCCCTACAGCAGAAACCCTTTGAGGCGATGGAGACTCAAGGCTGTATTCATTTGAGACAATGTAATCCTTTATTGGAAACTCATAGCTTGAAACAGAAGTTGAGACTAATACCTTGGCAGGGGTGTTTCTGGGTCTTATGGCATCTACATCAAAGCAATATCTGAACAAAGACATTATTCTCAAAAAAACAGGGAGTGAAGGTGCAAACTTTCACATGAGAGCTTCTGCTTATCTTCTAGCCTCTGGGAAGATGCTGGCCAGCGGCAGTATCTATTAACGGTCACATTCCTTTGCTCCCTTTACAACTTATACAAAGTTAACACTTCAAACGTCCCATTTGATATGCATGGTGACTACAATATTAAAAAGGCTAGGGGTTAGTATAGAAAAGTCCATTTGGTTAGTATTTTATAATTTCAGTATGATAGAGTTACAGAGCCTGACAGTTGGGGGCTGAGAGAGCTCAGACAGAAACTGCTCTTGAAAGGAACAGCTCTGCGAGAACTTGTGTCTGACTCAAGATCACATCAGCAGGTGCACGTGAAGGAGTGGGGAATCAAACCCGATTCTCCCAGATAAGAGTCTGCGCACTTAACCACTGCACCAAACTGGTTCTCTATCAGAGCTATGGCTGACCCAAGGCCATTCCAGCAGCTGAAAGAGGAGGAGTGGGGAATCAAACCCGGTTCTCCCAGATAAGAGTCCACACACTTAACCACTACACCAAACTGGTTCTTTTGGATTTATATCCTGCCCTCAACTCTGATAGATAGATAGATAGATAGATAGATAGATAGATAGATAGATAGATAGATAGATAGATAGATAGATAGATAGATAGATAGATAGATAGATAGATAGATATTGGATTTATATCCCGCCCTGTACTTTGAATCTCAGAGTCTTAGAGTGCTTACAATCTCACAGACACCCTGTGAGGTGGGTGGGGCTGAGAAAGTTCTGACAGAAGCTGCCCTTTCAAGGACAACTCCTGTGATAGCTATGGCTGACCCAAGGCCATTCCAGCAGCTGCAAGTGGAGGAGAGGGGAATCAAACCCAGTTCTCCCAGATAAGAGTCCGCTCAGTTAATCACTATGGCTGACCCAAGGCCATTCCAGCAGCTGCAAGTGGAGGAGTGGGGAATCAAACCCGGTTCTCCCAGATAAGAGTCCGCTCATTTAACCACTATGGCTGACCCAAGGCCATTCCAGCAGCTGCAAGTGGAGGAGTGGGGAATCAAACCCGGTTCTCCCAGATAAGAGTCCGCTCAGTTAACCACTATGGCTGACCCAAAGCCATTCCAGCAGCTGCAAGTGGAGGAGGGGGGAATCAAACCCGGTTCTCCCAGATAAGAGTGCTATGGCTGACCTAAGGCCATTCCAGCAGCTGCAAGTGGAGGAGTGGGGAATCAAACCTGGTTCTCCCAGATAAGAGTCGGCACACTTAACTACCACACCAAAACTGGATGAGGGAAGGCAACTTGTTCCTTTTTAGCTGCCTTTGCGGAACTCAAGGTGGTTTACAATGTAAATAATATAACAGTCCTAAAAGCACACACCCAAGTGCAGCAGTTTAAGAAAGACAACTTGCATCCACGTTCTTGTGCAACTGAGATCACAAGGCAAAAAAGAGGAGCCTGAAAAAACTTCCCTAAGATTAACAGGCTCGTGTCAGAACTCAGAATGAAAGAGAGCACACGTTTGTGGGTGGCTGCTAAGAAGAAATAATGAGACGAGATGTCTAATGGACTACATCGGGGGTGTCGAACTCATTTGTTATGAGGGCCGGATTGGACATAAACGAGACCTGGCTGGGCCGGGCCGTTTGTGTACCTATTTAAGATTAAGAAGCAGAGATATAAATGTTATAAAAAACACAGACAAACACAAATATATATATATATATATATATATTAAACTTAAAAACATGCTTTAAACGTTAGCACTCATTGGTCTTAAGGATGCTTTCTTTGTATTTCTCCCGCGGGATCCAGGGAACTGGGCAAAGGAAGCTCTGGCTCTTTCCTTCCTTTCCCAGGGGACTGGGGGCAGGAGCCTCAGCCAATGGAGAAAATAGAGGTGTTGCTCTGTAACTCCTGAGCAATTGAGCAATTGAGCAAGCCTTGCAAAGCAAGCTGTGATGCCGGCACGGAGCAAGTGGTGCGAAATCGGCAATTTGCTCTGCCCAGAAACAGAAGCCTACCCTGGAGAAAGGTGAGTGTGGAATCAGCCAGAATCTATCATTAAAATCTGCCTCAATTCCTGAGGACTGGAAGATATCTAATGTAACCTCCATCTGGGGGAGATCTGGGGATTACAGGCTGGTCAATGTCAATACTGGGTAAGTTGGTGGAAGATAAAATTAGTAGGCAGTAGCACATGGATGAACATAAGAACATCAGAGAAGCCATGTTGGATCAGGCCAATGGCCCATCCAGCCCAACACTCTGTGTCACATAAGAACATAAGAGAAGCCATGTTGGATCAGGCCAATGGCCCCTCCAGTCCAACACTCTGTGTCACATAAGAATATAAGAGAAGCCATGTTGGATCAGGCCAGTGGCCCATCCAGTCCAACACTCTGTGTCACATAAGAACATAAGAGAAGCCATGTTGGATCAGGCCAATGGTCCCTCCAGTCCAACACTCTGTGTCACATAAGAACATAAGAGAAGCCACGTTTGATCAGGCCAATGGCCCATCCAGTCCAACACTCTGTGTCACATAAGAACATAAGAGAAGCCATGTTGGATCAGGCCAATGGCCCATCCAGTCCAACACTCTGTGTCACATAAGAACATAAGAGAAGCCATGTTGGATCAGGCCAGTGGCCCATCCGGTCTAACACTCTGTGTTGCATAAGGACATAAGAGAAGTCTTGTTGGATCAGGCCAATGGCCCATCCGGTCCAACACTCTGTGTCACATAAGAACATAAGAGAAGCCATGTTGGATGAGGCCAATCGCCCATCCGGTCCAACACTTTGTGTCACACGGTGGCCAATATATGGCCAAAGCTATTGAGAAAAAAAAATAGCATGGGTGCTGTAAGGCAAGATCTTGTCTCACTGACCTTTGAGAGTTCTTTGAGGGGGTGAACAAACCTGTGGAGAAGGTGGGACCTTAGATTTTGTCTTCCTTGACTCCCTGAAAGCTTTTGATAAAGTTATTCCGCAAAATCTCCTAAATTATCTCAGAGCTCATGGGATATAAGGACAGGTCCTCTTGTGGATGAAAAACTAGTTAATTAGCAGGAACCAGAGAATGAGTACAAATGAGCAGTTTTCTCTGTGGGAAGTGACAAGCTCTCGGGTACTGCAGGGCTCAGCACTGGGTCTCGTACTTCTTACCTTGTTTGTTAATGATTTGGAGTTAGGAGTAATGAGTGAAGTGGCTAAATTTGCAGATTACACTGATCTGTTCAGGGCAGTGAGGATCCGGGAGGACTCTAAGGCACTCCAGAAGGATCTGGACAAGTGGCCGTCAATGTGGCAACTGAGGTTCAACATGGGCAAGCGCAAAGTAATGTACATTGACACTTAAAATCCTGACTATATGTTGATGAAATCTGAACTGGCGGTAACGGACCAGCAGAGAGAAGAAGACGACTGCAGATTTATACCTCGCCCTTCTCTCTGAATCAGAGACTCAGAGCGGCTTACAGTCTCCTATATCTTCCTCCCCACAAGAGACACACTGTGAGGCGAGTGGGGCTGAGAGGGCTCTCACAGCAGCTGCCCTTTCAAGGACAACTCCTGTGAGAGCTTTGGCTAACCCAAGGCCATGCTAGCAGCTGCAAGCAGAGGAGTGGGGAATCAAACCCAGTTCTCCCAGATAAGAGTCCGCACACTTAACCACTACACCAAACTGGCTCTCTGTTAGAGCAATGGCTGACCTAAGGCCATTCCAGCAGCTGCAAGTGGAGGAGTGAGGAATCAAACCCAGTCCTCCCAGATAAGAGTCCACACACTTAACCACTACACCCAACTGGCTCTCTATTAGAGCTCTGGCTGACCCAAGGCCATTCCAGCAGGTGCAAGTGGAGGAGTGGGGGAATCAAACCCAGTTCTCCCAGATAAGAGTCCGCAGACTTAACCACTACACCAAACTGGCTCTCTTGTGGCAGAGATCTTGTAACAGAGAGGGTTGGACTGGATGGGCCATTGGCCTGATCCAACATGGCTTCTCTTATCTTCTTAAATACCTATATTTCAGATCCTTCAAAATGTATATTTCTAATGTGGTTTATATCTGTCCAAACGCATCTCTCTGTAGTCAGGCTTCCCTACCATGTCTCATCCATTCAGAGTCATGAACGATCAGAAGACCTCATTGCACCTTAAAGGGCTGCACGCAAACCTGATAGAACTGGTTACCTCTGCCAGATGGACCTCGTCCAAATTGGACCTCCCATTTCTGGGATTGCTTCAGTTTATGGCAGAAGCCAAGGAATCCAATTTACTCGAAGCTCTCAACCGTTCAATTGATCGCCAGTCAACAAACATCCAATTACTTCCTTTTCCTGCATGAGATGCCAAGTTTTGATGATGGGCTCTTCGATCCAAGCCGGTGATAAATGTCCAATAAATGCGTTCCAGCACAAGCGTAATGACGGCCAGGTATGTCGGAAATTGGAGAAGAGGTGAACGAAGGGTAGGTTGGATTGGCAGCGGTCATGAGAATGGCATCCACGGTGGCACATTAATTGAGATATGGAGGTCACATTTTGAAGGGTAAATGAGTTTACACCCACGCCATCTTCACGCTAGTGGATCGCGCTTAATGAAACATCGCCGATGCCAAGACAATTCCGCATCGACTGTTCTCAAAGCCAATTTTGAATTTTTACGAAAACAAGATGCTTTTATTGGATTTATACCCCGCCCCTTACTCTGAATCTCGGTCTCAGAGTGGCTTACCATCTACTTTACCTTCCTCCCCCACAACAAACACCCTGTTTGGTGGGGTGAGAGAGATCTCTCCCAGAAGCTGCCCTTTCAAGGACAGCTCTGCAAGAGCTGTGGCTGACCCAAGGCCATCCCAGCAGCTGCAAGTGGAGGAGTGGGGAATCAAACCCGGTTCTCCCAGATAAGAGTCCGCGCACTTAACCACTACACCAAACTGGCTCTCTATTAGAGCTATGGCTGACCCAAGGCCATTCCAGCAGCTGCAAGTGGAGGAGTGGGGAATCAAACCTGGTTCTCCCAAATAAGAGCCTTCACATTTAACCGCTACACCGAGCTGGCTCTCAGATTACCTGCAGATATATACATACACACTCACACACAGAGTATAACACCATCCGTCTCCTTCAAATCCATCATAAACTCAATGCATCTAACTCTTTGTGTCTAACTCGAGATTAGACTACTGTAATGCCCTCTACATGGGGCTGCCCCTGTGCCGAACTCGGAAGTTGCAGCTAGTGCAGAATGCGGCGGCCAGGCTGCTACTGGGACTACCTCGGTGGGAACACGTGCGGCCTGGGCTGAAGGAACTGCACTGGCTTCCAATTATATTCTGAGTTCACTACAAGGTGCTGGTCATTACCTTTAAAGCCCTATATGGCCGAGGACCTGCCTACCTTAGGGACCGCCTCTCTCCACATGTTCCCTAGAGAGCACTAAGATCTAGCTCCCAAAGCCTTTTAAGGATCCCTGGACCAAAGGAGGCCAAACTGAAAGCAACGAGGGAGCAGGCCTTCTCTATAATGGCCCCCCACTGGTGGAATCAGCTACCGGAGGAAGTGCGAGCCCTGCGGGACTTTAATCAGTTCCGCAGGGCTTGCAAAACCACCCTCTTTCTGCAAGCTTATAAGGAACCCTGAAAGCGACATCTAGCCGTCGGAATACATCTATTGAATATAGCACCTTAATTTATTGTAGTTTTAAATTTTATGTAACTGTTTTTTTAAATGTATTTATTGACTGTATTTTAAAATTGTTTTATACAAATCATGGTATATACCATGTCCTGTTAGCCGCCCTGAGCCTGCTTCGGCGGGGAGGGCGGGATACAAATAAAATTTATTATTATTAACTCTTTGTGACCCTGACAGAAGACCTAGAACACTCCTGCGCAGGGGCGGATTGGGTCCAAAAATATTGGTTGCCAAGAGACGTAGGGGGCCCACCCACAACTATAAGGCTATATTTTAATTTGTGTAAGAAATAAATATATTTTTGTAAAAAAAATGCATAAGTGGGAAAAGGTACAATTAAAACTTTTGTGAAATATATATATGATCACCATCTTCAAGTACTTGAAGGGCTGTCCCATAGAGGATGGGGTGGAATTGTTTTCTGTGGCCCTGGAAGGCAGGACCAGAACCAATGGGTTGAAATTAAATCCAAAGAGTTTCCGGCTCAACATTAGGAAGAACTTCCTGACAGTTAGAGCGGTTCCTCAGTGGAACAGGCTTCCTTCTGGGGAGGTGGTGGGCTCTCCTTCCTTGGAGGTTTTTAAACAGAGGCTAGATGGCCATCTGACAGCAATGAAGATCCTGTGAATTTAGAGGGAGGGGTTTGTGAGTTTCCTGCATTGTGCAGGGGGTTGGACTAGATGACCCTAGAAGTGCCTTCCAACTCTATGATTCTTCTTCTTCTTCTGGTGTGGAGTTGTTTTCTGTGGCTCCGGAAGGTAGAACCACAACCAACGGGTTGAAATTACATCAAAAGAGTTTCCAGCTCAACATTAGGAAGAACTTCCTGACCGTTAGACCGATTCCTCAGTGGAACAGGCTTTCTCAGGAGGTGGTGGGCTCTCCTTCCTTAGAAGTTTTGAAACAGAGGCTAGATGGCCATCGACAGCAATGAAGATCCTGTGAATTTAGGGGGAGGGGTTTGTGAGTTTAGAGCGGTTCCTCAGTGGAACAGGCTTCCTCGGGAGGTGGTGGGCTCTACTTCCTTGGAGGTTTTTAAACAGAGGCTAGATGGCCATCTGACAGCAATGAAGCTCCTGTGAATTTAGGGAAAGGTGTTTGTGAGTTTAGAGCAGTTCCTCAGTGGGACAGGCTTCCTCCTTGGGAGGTGGTGGGCTCTCCTTCCTTGGAGGTTTTTCAACAGAGGCTAGATGGACATCTGTCAGCAATGAGGATCCTGTGAATTTAGGGGGAGGTGTTTGTGAGTTTCCTGCATTGTGCAGGGGGTTGGACTAGATGATACTGGAGGCCCCTTTCAACTCTATGATTCTATTAGGAAGAACTTCCTGACCGTTAGAGCGATTCCTCAGTGGAACAGGCTTCCTCGGGACGTGGTGGGCTCTTCTTCCTTAGAGGTTTTTAAACAGAGGCTAGATGGCAATCTCACAGCAATGAAGATCCTGTGAATTTAGGGGTAGGTGTTTGTGAGTTTAGAGTGGTTTCTCAGTGGGACAGACTTCCTCCTTGGCAGGTGGTGGGCTCTCCTTCCTTGAAGGTTTTCAACAGAGGCTAGATGGCCATCTGACAGCAATGAGGGTCCTGTGAATTTAGGGGGAGGTGTTTGTGAGTTTAGAGCGGTTCCTCAGTGGAACAGGCTTCCTCCTTGGGAGGTGGTGGGCCCTCCTTCCTTGGAGGTTTTTCAACAGAGGCTAGATGGCCATCTGTCAGCAATGAAGATCCTGTGAATTTAGGGGGAGGTGTTTGTGAGTTTCCTGCATTGTGCAGGGGGTTAGACTGGATGACCCTAGAAGTACCTTTCAGCTCTATGATTATATATATTATATAAAATTACGGTGTACATATATTGCACATATTATTGGCAGTATACAGTAGGTACGAAATGTAAATACAGATCGCATTTTCTCCAGGGGAGCTGGATCTCTGCCAGCTGGAGATCAGTTGCAAAAGCAGGAGATCCCCAGGCCCTACCTGGAGGCTGGCAACCCTAAGTACAACATAAATGACAGTTGCATTACAGTAATAATACTGGAACTTCTAATATATTTTCAAGCTACTAAAAGGTCATTAACGTTTTTAACATATTGTCGAATGTTTAAGGGCACCCACTTGCCATCGGGCAAGCTGCCACACTGGCCATTCCGCGACTGCGTCCTGCGTCTGAGCACATGAGCGTAGGGATGAAAAGAAAAGAAAAGAAATATCCCTCTGTTGAAAGAGGGGGGGGGAAAGTGAATAAGAGACAACGACAGCTCTATTTAATTAGGGTTCGTAGAATCTTTCGGGCTCAAGTGCCGTGTTCCACTGGAGAAAGTTTTTCTTCCAGACGTTTCGTTCTCTGCAGCTGAGAACGAAACATCTGGAAGAAAAACTTTCTCCGGTAGAACACGGCACTTGAGCCCGAAAGAGTCTACAAACCCTAACGATGTTACCAGCCGTGAAAACCTGAAATCTTTGGCTCTATTTAAATTCTGTGGATTTTGGAAAGAGAAATTCCCCTGCCCATAACAATGCGACTCTTTATACAAAGTAGAAACCCCTTAGTTGCTAAATCACTCTGTCTCCAGTTTGTTCCTGGAAGGAGGACTGACAGTGTGTGGACCACACAAGTCGCTGCTCACGTCACCTAATGAGGAGGAGGGTATTAATTCACCGCAAGACTTGGATCACGCCTGGCCATCGGCGGTGTGGGAGAGAACAGGTGTTGCTCCTACAGCTGCCGGCCAGGTTCAAGGCAGACCCTGCGGGTGGTGCTTCCGGAGGCGGTGAAGGGGTTACTTCATTTGGGGAGACAAAAAAAATACCACGATCTCTTCCCGAGCAGAAGCGTATGGCTACTAGAGGGGCAAAAGGTCGAAGCAGTAACCTTCAGCATTTGGCTCAGGCTTATTACCGAAGGCTGTACTTTGAAAGGTATGTCATGAAGATGGGGCCTTGAAGAGATTACGGTTAATTATTACCCAGCTCCCCAGATAAGATCGTGCCAGCTGGCAGACGTGATCGCAGAAGGAATGCCCTTCGAGCGCTGCGGCAACCTTCAAAAGGACAAAGCGTCGGTTTGGGCTTTCGAAATGAAGGTCTAGTCTTCAGCAATAATGTACAGACCTGGGAAAGACCTCAAAGCGGGGAGTTGTTATTGGTCCGGACAGACAGCATCAGTTGGGGACAATATTCCAAGGAAACATAAAGTGTTATCAAAGATTTCAGGTTTTCACGGCCGGTAACATCATTAGGGTTTGTAGAATCTTTCGGGCTCAAGCGCCGTCTTCTGCTGGAGAAAGTTTTCCTTCCAGACGTTTCGTTCTCGGCTGCGGAGAACATCCTCAGTGGCGTTGCAGCCGGAGCAGGCGCTCTGACCCTCTTGGCTGCTGTGCATTGAGTGGGGCCAGGGCTGCTGGAGAGCTGCTATTTCTAGGCTGGAGGGGGTGTGATGAAAGGGCAATTGGTTTGTGGATGTGCCCTTCCAGGAAGCCCCACCAAACAATGGGCACATCCACAAACCAATTGCCCTTTTATTACACCCCCTCCAGCCTAGAAATAGCAGCTCTCCAGCAGCCCTGGCCCCACTCAATGCACAGCAGCCAAGAAGGTCAGAGCGCCTGCTCCGGCTGCAACGCCACTGAGGATGTTCTCCGCAGCTGAGAACAAAACGTCTGGAAGGAAAACTTTCTCCAGTAGAACACGGCACTTGATCCCGAAAGATTCTACAAACCCTAATAAACATAAAGTGGCTTCATAAACAGGGCTGCCAGCCTTCAGGTGGGGAAAAAACTACAGAAGAGATCCACAGAAAAGAAGGTAATGCACTAAAATAAACTGTGAACAAATTATTAAGGGAATTTTCTAATATCAGCAATCAATATACAAGAACGATGAATAAGACCCATTGTGATGGAAAACACAACAGGCTCTAGAAAGGCTCTGGGTGAGTGCTTCCCACCCTTTGTGTCAGGGGGTGTGGCCTAATATGCAAATGAGATCATGCTGGGCCCTTTCTACCCAAAAGCCCTGTGTGAGACACTGGTGACACCAAGGGGTGTGGCCTAATACGCAAATGAGTTTTTGCTGGGCTTTTTCTACAAAAAAACCCCCTGCACCAAGTAAAAGCATTCACTCCCCCCCAACCCTGGTGTCTTCCCACCCACTCAAGGCAGCAGTTTTCTGTAGGGGAATTGGTCTGACTTCAGCCTTCAATCTTCTCCCCTCCCGCAGCCTCTACCTAAGAAAAATACAGTCTTCCTTTGCGGTGAGGACCAAAGCAGCTTATATTATTCTCCTCTCCCCCTTTTGATTTTCATAACAACCTGGTGAGTTAGGTTAGACTGAAAGTGGTCCAAAATCACAGTGTGGACCAAAGCAGGAGGCAAGTGATCTGAAAAATATATAATGACATAGAGTCCACCCTGCAAAGCAGCCATTTTCTTCAGGGAAGCTGATCTCTGTCATCTGAGCTATTCTGAGCTATCTCCAGCACTCACCTGGAGATTGGCAGCAATGGTTCCCCAGGAGGAAATGGCTGGTTTGGAGGGTGGAGTATTGCATTTTACATGTCTGAGGTCCCACTTCTCCTCAAACTCCACCCTCTCCAGGCTCCACCCCTCAAATCTCCAAGAATTTGTGCTTTATCAAAGTGCTTGTGCCATTCTCATGCCAGAGACTTCTTGGTGATGCTCTGGTATGAGTTCTCAGTTCATAAACTTTCCAACTATTGACCGTGAACTTTGATTGTTTAAGGGTACCTTTATAACTGAACTTAAGTATATAACCTCGGTGGGAGTCTAGTAACGGAGGGAGGGGGGATTGGAAAATATCATATGGGTTAGAGAGAGTAATGATATAATCAGAATTTGCTACCATATGTTATCAATAAAATTGTTTAACACAAGATCAATGTCCCAAGTTCAATGCCTTGAAAGTTTATGAACTGATAATTATTCTCACAGCACAAGGACTTTGAGAAAGCTGAATCCAAGTCAGACTTCAAGTTTCAATTCGATAAATCTTTGCACTGGACATACATATTGAACGAACTTAAGAGACTTTGTACCTGATGTATACATCCAATTAATTTGAGAAACTTGCTTATAAATGCTTTATTATTGTATATGAATTGCTGATATTAGAAAATTCCCTTAGGAATCTGTTCGTATCTTTGTGGCATTAACCTAGGCTTCCCAACCCCCCGCCCTGCCGGGGGACCCCTGGATTAGCAGCCTTTCCCCCCGATTTCCAAAAACGTGGAAGCGGGAGGGGTGTGGGGGGGAAACGGCGCGGCCTCCCTTTGCGAGGTGCATGCTGGGACTCGTAGTCCTTGCATCCTCTTTGGCTGCTACAGGCGTCTCCTCGGGGAGTCTGGCCGGCGGAGGGGGGGAGCTCCGCCCCCAGAGGACCATGTGCGTTTCTACCTCCGGAGGCTTCAGTCTCCGATTGAAAGGCTTCCTCTTGGGATGGGGTGTCTGTGTTGCTTTGAAGAAGTTGGCAGCAACTCGTGAGTAGAGAGGCCAATCCCCCTTCAGTGTTGCCAGAAATTGGGGGGGGGGGGGGAGTCTGCTGAGTACTTCATTATTCTCTATGTGGAGATCGATTCTCATAGGGTATATGTCATGGGGAATTGATCTGGAGGTTTTGGGGGCTCTGGGGGCGCTGTTTTTGAGGTAGAGGCACCAAATTTTCAGTATAGTATCTAGTGACTCTCTCCAAAGTATCCGCCAAGTTTCAAAACGATTGGACCATGGGGTCCAATTCTATGAGCCCCCCCAAAAGGTGCCCCTATCCTTCATTATTTCCTATGGAAGGAAGACATTTAAAAAAGTGTGCGGTCCCTTTAAATGTGATGGCCAGAACTCCCTTGGAGTTCAATGATGCTTGTCACACCCTTGTTCCTGGCTCCGCCCCGTTGTCTCCTGGCTCCACCCCCCAAAGTCTCCTGGCTCCACCCCCAAGTCCCCAGATATTTCTTGAATTGGACTTGGCAACCCCACATTAACCTCCATGTGGGAGTGGGGCCTGGAGATCTCCCAGGATTACAGTTGATCTCTAGGCTATAGAGAGAGGATTGCCAGACCACCCCTGCTGCCAGGCCCTGCCCCCTCAGCTGCCAACCAACTGGCCAGCGGAGGGACCTACCAGTAGAAAGAAGAAGGCCCAGGCCACGGAAGTCTCTGGCGTGATGATGTCATACAGGAAGTAAGAAACCTGAAAGGTTAATATGCAATTAAAGGGCCAAACATTAACAACAAACTGTAAAATAAATCATAAACCAACATACATGTATCTATTGTAGAAAGCTAAAACCATTTAAGAGCCCATCATAAGCCTCTTTCCTATGTACAGTCATAAAACCACAATGTAGGGTTGCCAATCCCCAGGTGGGGGCAGGGGATCCCTCGATTTGGAGGCCCTCCCTCCGCTTCAGGGTCGTCAGAAAGCGGGGGGAGGGGAGGGAAATGTCCACTGGGAACTCTGTTATTCCCTATGGAGATTTATTCCCATAGAAAATCATGGAGAATTGATCCACGGGTATCTGGGGCTCTGGGGGGGGGCTGTTTTTTGGAATAGAGGCAATAAATATTCAGTATAGCATCTAGTGCCTCTCCCCAAAATACCCCCCAAGTTTCAAAAAGATTGGACCAAGGGGTCCAATTCTATGAGCCCCAAAAGAAGGTGCCCCTATCTTTCATTATTTCCTATGGAAGGAAGGCATTGAAAAGGTGTGCCGTCCCTTTAAATGTGATGGCCAGAACTCTCTTTGGAGTTCAATTAGGCTTTTCACAGCCTTGATTTTGGCTCCACCCCTAATGTCTCCTGGCTCCACCCCCAAAGCCCCCAGATATTTCTTGAATTGGACTTGGCAACCCTACTTCCGGGTGGTGCTCTGGTACTTGGGGAAAGTTTAAAGGGACTGCAGAAGACAGCCCCAAAATCAGCTGTGATGGAAGAGAAGACTGTTCCCACCGGCTCGGCTTGAGGTTGTCTTGGGGATAGTTTCTCTTGTAGCCCAGTTTAAACGTCGCTGCAGGAAGAAGCCCTTGCAGCCAGGATCTGTGTGCAGCAGGGAGAGACCTCCCCATTGCATACCGATCCTGAGGCTGGCTTCTTCTGCAGAGCAGTTTAAACCATGCTGCAGGAAGAAGAGGAGGAGAAGGAGAGGGAGATTGGATTTGGAGTCTCAGCGCAGTTTGCAATCTCCTTTCCCTTCCCCTCCCCACAACAGACACCCTATGAGCATTAGCATTGGGAAAAGTCCAGAAAAGGGCAACTGGAATGATTAAAGGGTTGGAACACTTTCCCTATGAAAAAAGGTTAAAACGCTTGGGGCTCTTGAGCTTGGAGAAACGTCGACTGCAGGGTGACATGATATAGGTTGACAAGATTATGCATGGAATGGAGAAAGAAGTACTTTTCTCCCTTTCTCACAAAACAAGAACTCATGGGCATTCAATGCAATTGCTGAGCAGTCAGGTTAAAACGGATAAAGGGAAGTCCTTCTTCACCCAAAGGGTGATTAACATGTGGGATTCACTGCCACGGGCGGTGGCACAGTGTGTGTGTGTAATTTTATATATATATATATATATATATATATATATATATATACGGTAATTTATATATACGGTAATTTTTTGGGGGGCCACTGTGTGACACAGAGTGTTGGACTGGATGGGCCATTGGCCTGATCCAACATGGCTTCTCTTATGTTCTTATGTGACACAGAGTGTTGGACTGGAGGGGCCATTGGCCTGATCCAACATGGCTTTTCTTATGTTCTTATGAGGTAGGTAGGGCTGAGAGAGCTCTGAGAGAACTGCTCTTGAGAGGAACAGTTCTGAGAGAACCATGTCCATGACTGACCCAAGATCACTCCAGCAGCTGCATGTGGAGAAGTGGGGAATCAAATCTGGTTCTCTCAGATTAGAGTCTGTTGCTCTTAACCATTACGACAAACTGGTGCAGAGACGCCAAGCCAGCCACAGGATCAGGCAGGCTTCGTTTTTAAACCAGTATTTTTTTTCCTTGGGTCTATTGGACCTGATAAAATGTAGGATTTCTGAAGAACCCATATCCCAATACCAGTATTTTTCTGAAAAGCTAATTACCCCCTCCAAAACCAATAGACCCAAACTGAAAAATACTGAGTAAAAAAAATTGCACAGTCCTAGTACAGTTTTGATTTATTAACAGAGATTTATAATTTTCTTTTCTTTTTTCTTTTGGTTACGTTTGGGAATTAAATTTCTGCTTTCGCTCACACGGTCCTTTCAAACAGGATCTTTGGTCTCCCTTAACGCCTTGACAAATTAGTCCACATTTCCTGTTTCTGAAACTAGTTCTGCTAGAAGTAGGCTAATGGGAGATAGATGTCGCATTGATAGTAAGCATGGTGAATATGTCCTGGAATACTGGCGAGATGTTTCAAACAAGGGCTAATTTGAGTAATTTGTGTCAGAGCAACAAAAAAGGAAAAGAGGTTGGTCTCTATCTTCACTAAGAAAAGGAATAAAAAATTAGTAAAATGAAATAACTTTCAGAGGATGGGGATTAATTGAAATGGGCATTCAAAATTCCCTGGAGAAACAAAGTATGATGGGTTTGTAGAATCTTTCGGGCTCAAGTGCCGTGTTCTACTGGAGAAAGTTTTTCTTCCAGACGTTTCGTTCTCAGCTGCGGAGAACATCCTCAGTGGCGTTGCAGCCGGAGCAGGCGCTCTGACCTTCTTGGCTGCTGTGCGTTGAGTGAGGCCAGGGCTGCTGGAGAGCTGCTATTTCTAGGCTGGGTGTGTGTGTGGCGAAAGGGCAATTGGTTTGTGGATGTGCCCATTGTTTGGTGGGGCTTCCTGGAAGGGTCCTGATAAGGAAACTGGCTGTTGAATGTGACCATTGTTCTGTGTTCATTGCTGGGAGGGTTGGAAGGGGTGTGAAGATAAGGGTTGGAGTATATTATACATGCAGCGTGATTTTACCCCCTCCCCATGTGCCTCCACATATGATTTTATAATTTAACTAACATTCTTTAAGCTAAAGTATATGTTTACTGAATAGAAAGCTCTAGAAGATGGCAACTGGAGATAAAGCAGATGGATATGAACAGTAATGCTGAAACGATGTGATGGTGATTGTTGTTGCAGTGTGTTTTTCTCTCTGGCCGGAGAGCCAGTTTGGTGTAGTGGTTAAGTGTGCGGACTCTTATCTGGGAGAACCGGGTTTGATTCCCCACTCCTCCACTTGCACCTGCTGGAATGGCCTTGGGTCAGCCATAGCTCTAATAGAAAGCCAGTTTGGTGTAGTGGTTAAGTGCATGGACTCATATCTGGGAGAACTGGGTTTGATTCCCCACTCCTCCCCTTGCAGCTGCTGGAATGGCCTTGGGTCAGCCATAGCTCTAATAGAGAGCCAGTTGGGTGTAGTGGTTAAGTGCGTGGACTCTTAACTGGGAGAACCGGGTTTGATTCCCCACTCCTGCACTTGCACCTGCTGGAATGGCCTTCGGTCAGCCATAGCTCTAATAGAAAGCCAGTTTGGTGTAGTGGTTAAGTGTGCGGACTCTTATCTGGGAGAACCGGGTTTGATTCTCCACTCCTCCACTTGCAGCTGATGGAATGGCCTTGGGTCAGCCAGAGCTCTGGCAGAGGTTGTCCTTGAAAGGGCAGCTGCTGTGAGAGCCCTCTCCAGCCCCACCCACCTCACAGGGTGTCTGTTGTGAGGGGGGGGGAGGTAAAGGAGATTGTGAGCCCTCTGAGAATCTTCTGAGTGGAGGGCGGGATATAAATCCAATCTTCTTCTCTGTTATCTTATTCTTGGATCTGAGGGCCTGGGACTCTAAGGCTGCAAGATCTGGGATGGGAAATTCCTGGAGATTTAGGGGTGAAAACTGTGGAGGGCGGAGTTTGCGGAGGGTCCTCAGCAGGGTTTAATGCCGTAGTGTCCCTACTTGAAAGCAAACATGTTCTCTAAGTCAGGGGTGGCCAATGGTAGCTCTCCAGATGTTTTTTTTGCCAAAACTCCCAGCAGCCCCAGCCAGCATGGCCAATGGCTGGGGCTGATGGGAGTTGTAGGCAAAAAAAAACATCTGGAGAGCTACTGTTGGCCACCCCTGCTCTAAGTGAACCTCCTAAGAGAACATCAGCTTCACGCTGGGGGAATCTGAGTCTTACTGGAAGGTCCATTAAAGAAGACCAGTCATGCCTTCTCCCCTCTTGTCCAGAGAAATGGAATGCTTTTTTTGCACTTCTACAACCCACATGGACCAAGAGCACTTCAAAAGTTACTTGAAAGTAGAAGCTCCAACATGCCATAGTAGGTGACAGGGGTAATGGCCACCTAGTCAGATTGTCCAAATAACCTCTTCTTCACACATAATAGTTTTATGCAATGATGCGTAGAAGATGAGATCTGTCTGTGTATCACCTGTGAATCTTATCCTTCCTCTGAGGAACTCAAAGAGACGTTCATGGTCCTCTTCTTCCCAGTTTATAACAATAACAAAGGTTGTTCACTTCATCCCATGCCTTTCAACAGGAGATGCTGGGGATCGAACCTGGGACCTTCTGCATGCCACGCAGAGGCTCTTCCACTAAGCCATAATCTCATTGGTTGCTGTAAGGACCACTGGTCTGACCCGGCAGGACTCTTCTGTTGTTCTTATCAGGGGAAAGTCTCTGCCTCTCTGCACTGTTGTTGGCCCCTCCAGAGGAACTGGTTGGCCACTGTGTAAGACAGGATGCTGGGCTAAATGGACCACCGGTCTGATCCAGAAGGGCTCTTTGGATGTTGTTTTCAGGGGAAGGCCTCATCCTCTGTGCCCTGTTGTTGGGCCTCTAGAGGAACTGGTTGGCCACTGTGTGAGACAGGATGCTGGACTAGATGGATCACTGGTCTGATCCAGCAGGACTCTTCTGATGTTCTTCTCGGGGGAAGGCCTCAGCCTCTGCCCTGTTCTTGGCCCTCCAGAGGAACTGGTCGGCGCCTGTGTGAGACAGGATGCTGGACTAGAAAGACCCTTGCTGGTCTAATCCAGCAGGACTCTTCTGATGTTCTTCTCAGGGGAAAGTCTCTGCCTCTCTGCACTGTTGTTGGCCCTCCAGAGGAACTGGTTGGCCAAAGTGTGAGACAGGAGGCTGGACTAGATGGACCCTCACTGGTCTGACCCAGCATGTTCTTATCAGGGGAAGGCCTTGGCCTCTCTGCTTTGTCGGCCTTCCAGAGGAAGGATGTGAGACCGGACGCTGGACTAGACCTACCACTGATCTCATCCAGCAGGTCTGTTCTTATGTAAACGGTAACAATGCACATGGATTATTCCAATCATGTGCATCTCTGGATTTATACAAATAACTTCCCTCTGGGTCTGTTTTGGCTTGGGAAAATGCCACGGATGGGAAGGTAGGCGCCTTCTCTTCCACTCACATGGCTGTTCCTGCGGCTTTTAAAATGCCATTTCCCACAGCTGCTGTATGACTGCAGCGAAAGCATGTGGGGTGTGGAGAACCCCACCCCAACTTCCCAATACACATAATGCATTGTTTAGCTTGTAGGGTTGTGTTGTTGTTGTTGTTGTTTTTTTGTATTACCGTAACGCCTGGACTTGTGCAAACGTTACTTCTTCGTTTCTTTTGGTTTGCACCACTTTTTTTTATTGTCGTCGCTGTTTTTGCGTTCAAATTATTCTGCAAACCTGGAGCTAGGATTGCCAATCACCTTGCAGGTGTTCGTTTAAACATGCTGGCTGTTTGGCCTAATACATAATAATAATAATAATAATAATAATAATAATAATAATAATAATAATAATAATAATAATAATAATAATAATAATAATAACTTTATTTTTATATCCCGCCCTCCCCCGCCGAAGCGGGCTCAGGGCGGCTAACAGACATGGGGATCCCATGATTCATAAAACAATGTAAACAATTTAAATATATCAATTGCATAATACATTTTTAAAATAGATAAAATGTATAAAATGTATTACTTAAGAGAAATTGCTAAAAGGATTATTGCAGCTTGAAGAAGCTCCATTGCTAAGAGGATTATTGCAGCTTGAAGAAGCTCACGCGAAACAAGGGTTCCGTACGACCTTGTCTTTGGAAACTTGGATTACGGGCTGCATTTTTTGACAAACATTAAACATCTGGAGGTACTACACCAGGGTTTCATGGAACGAGACGGGAAGTTTTACCACAGGATGAAAAGAAGGACTCTTGGTGCTATTGCTTCCTTCTCCACGAAGGACGAAAAGTTACGGTTGTTTTGTCATTTATGACGGTGGAATTTATATGAGTATCTTTATCTTTGTCGGCTTTGTATAATTCAATAGTAGAAGCTGGTTTTCATGGTGGGTTATGTGCCTTTATTTTTTAAATCCCCAGGTGGGGGCAGGGGATCCCCGGTTTGGAGGCCCTCCCCCCCGCTTCAGGGTCGTCAGAAAGCGGGGGGAGGGGAGGGAAATGTCTGCTGGGAACTCTATTATTCCTTATGGCGATTTATTCCCATAGAAAATCATGGAGAATTGATCCAGGATATCTGGGGCTCTGAGGGGGCTGTTTTTTTGGGGTAGAGGCACCAAAGTTTCAGTACAGCATCTAGTGCCTAACACCCACCAAGTTTCAAAAAGATTGGACCAGGGGGTCCAATTCTATGAGCCCCAAAAGAAGGTGCCCCTATCCTTCATTATTTCCTATGGAAGGAAGGCATTGAAAAAGTGCGCCGTCCCTTTAAATGTGATGGCCAGAACTCCCTTTGGAGTTCAATGATGCTTGTCACAGCCTTGCTCTTGGCTCCACCCCTAATGTCCTCCTGGCTCCACCCCCAAAGTCTCCCTGACTCCACCCCCAAAGTCCCCAGATATTTCTTGAATTGGACTTGGCAACCCTACCTGGAGCCCCGCTCCCCCCCTTCCCAGTTTGCAGAGACCTATACTTTTCACTGGATGGCCCCATTGTATGGATGTTTTAGCCAGCAGAATGAAGCCATTGTGAGAATTAGATGTGTAATAAGGCACACATCTAGAGAGCCAGGCTTCCGGGTGCTGCCTTTCCAAATGAAATTAAACCCCTTAGTGCCGCTCCGAGAACGTCTCACCTTTCATGGGGGCAGGTGTAATGACAGTAATGAATGGACATGCACAGAACTCAAGCACGTGTTTGCTGAATTAAAGGTTTAGAAGAAGGAAGCGACAGATAATGTAGATAAAGGATGTTTCTTTAATAGGTGGGAAGAAACAATGCAATGCGTATGACTTGTCTCCGTCCATGCTGTTAGCACTGCCCTGTAGTAACCTTTGCAGACAAATCTTTACAATAAGTTCAGGTGCGTAGTCGTGTTGGTCTGAAGTGGCAGGACGAAGTGGCACCTTTAACGCCAGCAGACTTTTAATTCGAGGTATAAGTTTCCGTGGTCCATCAGTGGGGCCAGGAAACTAGAAGCCCTTGCACTGTTGGCCCCCCCCCCCAGCACCAAGAATACAGAGCATCACTTGCCCAGACAGAGAGTTCCAACAATACGCTAATGCTAATAGCCACTGATGGGCCTCTGCTCCATATGCTTATTCAGTCCCCTCTTGAAGCCGTCTATGCGTGTAGCTGCTACCACCTCCTGGGGCAGTGAATTCCATGTGTTAATCACAAAGCCTAGGCCAGGGGTGTCAAACATACGGTCCAGGGGCCAAGTCAGGCCCTCAGAGGGCTCCTATAAGGCCCTCAAGCAACTGGCCGTTGTCGACTTCCTTCTCCCTCTCTCTTGCTTCCTTCTGCATCACAGGTTGTTTTTGCAAGGCTTGTTCAATCGCACAGGACAAAACCTCTATTTTCTCCATTGTCTGAAGCTCCTCTTTGGGGGACGAAAGGGGAAAGACAAAGCTTGCTTTGCCAGGCTCTCTCAATTGCATAGCAGAGCTACTGGGCCAAGCCTCTCTTCCTTCTATTGGCTGAGGCTTCTCCCCCCCCCCACCAGGTTCTCTGGGGAAGGAAAGAGCCACAGCTTCCTTTGCTCACTTTCCTGGATTCCAAAGAAAGCACCTTTAAGACCAATGCGTGCTAACGTTTTAAGCATGTTTTATTTTATATTATTTTTTTTAAAAGTTAATTGTGTTTATCTGTGTCCTTTATAAAGTTTATATCTCTGCTACCAAAGGTTGAACAGGTAAACACATAGGCTGACCCAACATGGCCCGGCCCAACAGGGTCTCAATTTAGGTCAGATGATGAAGATATTGTATTTATATCCTGCCCTCCACTCCGAATCTCAAAGTGGCTCACAATCTCCTTTACCTTCCTCCCCCACAACAGACACCCTGTGAGGTAGATGAAGATACTGGATTTATATCCCGTCCTCCACTCCGAAGAGTCTCAGAGGGCCTCACAATCTCCTTTACCTTCCTCCCCCTCAACAGACACCCTGTGAGGTAGATGAAGATATTGGATTTATATCCCGTCCTCCACTCCGAAGAGTCTCAGAGGGCCTCACAATCTCCTTTACCTTCCTCCCCCACAACAGACACCCTGTGAGGTAGATGAAGATACTGGATTTATATCCCGCCCTCCACTCCGAAGAGTCTCAGAGGGCCTCACAATCTCCTTTCCCTTCCTCCCCCACAACAGACACCCTGTGAGGTGGGTGGGGCTGAGAGGGCTCTAATAGAAGCTGCCCTTTCAAGGACAACTCCTGCGATACCTATGGCTGACCCAAGGCCATTCCAGCAGCTGCAAGTGGAGGAGAGGGGAATCAAACCCGGTTCTCCCAGATAAGAGTCCATGCACTTAACCACTACACCAAACTGGCTCTCTATTAGAGCTATGGCTGACCCAAGGCAGGTGCAAGTGGAGGAGTGGGGAATCAAACCCGGTTCTCCAGATAAGAGAGCTATGGCTGACCCAAGGCCATTCCAGCAGCTGCAAGCAGAGGAGTGGTGGGGAATCAAACCCAGTTCTCCCGGATAAGAGTCCGCACACTTAACCGCGATGGCTGACCCAAAGGCCATTCCAGCAGCTGTAAGTGGAGGAGTGGGGAATCAAACCCGGTTCTCCCAGATAAGAGTCCATGCATTTAACCACTACACCAAACTGGCTCTCTATTAGAGCTATGGCTGACCCAAGGCCATTCCAGCAGCTGCAAGTGGAGGAGTTGGGGAATCAAACCCGGTTCTCCCAGAGTCCGTGCACTTAACAACTACACCAAACTGGCTCTCTATTAGAGCTATGGCTGACCCAAGGCCATTCCAGCAGGTGCAAGTGGAGGAGTGGGGAATCAAACCCGGTTCTCCCAGATAAGAGTCCGCACACTTAACCACTACACCCAACTGGCTCTCTATTTGAGCTCTGGCTGACTCAAGACCATTCCAGCAGGTGCGAGTGGAGGAGTGGAGAATCAAACCCGGTTCTCCCAGATAAGAGTCCATGCACTTAACCACTACACCCAACTGGCTCTCTATTAGAGCTATGGCTGAAACAAGGCCATTCCAGCTGCTGCAAGGGGAGGAGTGGAGAATCAAACCCAGTTCTCCCAGATAAGAGTCCGCACACTTAACCACTACATCAAACTGGCTCTCTATTAGAGCTGTGGCTGACCCAAGGCCATTCTAGCAGGTGCAGGTGGAGGAGTGGCAAATCAAACCCGGTTTTCCCAGATAAGAGTCTGCACACTTCACCAGTACACCAGACTGGCTCTCATAACAAATGAATTCGACACCCCTGGGCTAGGCAGTCTTAATCCCCTTCACGTCTCTTTGCAGAGAAGCACGATCTTGAGGAGGATCGAAATCTGTGTCGAGGCTATTCCAATTCCCAAATGCCAAGCCTGCAAGCCTTCGACTCCCAGGCAGGCTGCTTTCCTTCTCAGCGCCCTGTTACCGCACACGTCTCCCTGAGATCCAGAGGTAATTTCTCGGCTGAAGGAAATGAGTTGCCAGCAGGAGTGATTTAGGAATTTTAGTAATCGCGCAGATTAATTGCCAACGCCCACAAACGCCCACCCCCAGCTTTCCCAACACGGTTTCGAATCATACCCCGCAGTCTTGTGCCCTGCAATCTCTCTTGACAGAAGAACGTAGGCAGGCTAATTAAATCCAAAGAAAGACACACACAACGCGATGATAAGCAGATCACTTTTCCCTGGAGAGCGGAAGGTGTGCCGTACTGCAGGCAGAAGGCTTTTTCGAAGGGGCAAAGTGGACGTGACAGCAGCCACGCATCTGAAATGCGGATGCCGCAGTACATCGGGCTTAAGAAGCTTCGGTGTCTCCATGCACATGCCTCTTCAAGCGCTAATATAGGCATGGGGGTGTTTGGCTTTTTGTATGTGTGTGTTAAGTATGTGTGTGTTAAGGAGAGCCAGTGTGGTGTAGTGGTTAAGTGTGCGGACTCTTAGCTGGGAGAACCGGGTTTGATTCCCCACTCCTCCACTTGCACCTGCTGGAATGGCCTTGGGTCAGCCATAGCTCTGGCAGAGGTTGTCCTTGAAAGGGCAGCTGCTGTGAGAGCTCTCTCAGCCCCACCCACCTCACAGGGTGTCTGTTGTGGGGGAGGAAGGGAAAGGAGATTGTGAGCCGCTCTGAGACTCCTAGGAGTGGAGGGTGGGATATACATCCAATATCTTCATCTATCTCACAGGGCGTCTGTTGTGGGGGAGGAAGGTAAAGGAGATTGGGAGCCGCTCTGAGACTCTTCGGAGTGGAGGGCGGGATATAAATCCAATATCTTCATCTACCTCACAGGGTGTCTGTTGTGGGGGAGGAAGGTAAAGGAGATTGGGAGCCGCTCTGAGACTCTTCGGAGTGGAGGGCGGGATATAAATCCAATATCTTCATCTACCTCACAGGGTGTCTGTTTTGGGGGGGGTGGGGGAGGAAGGGAAAGGAGATTGTGAGCTGCTCTCTTCGGAGTGGAGGGGGGGATATAAATCCAATATCCAAACTGGAGAGCCAGTTTGGTGTAGTGGTTAAGTGTGTGGACTCTTATCTGGGAGAACCGGGTTTGATTCCCCACTCCTCCACTTGCACCTGCTAGAATGGCCTTGGGTCAGCCATAGCTCTGGCAGAGGTTGTCCTTGAAAGGGCAGCTGCTGTGAGAGCCCTCTCAAGCCCCACCCACCTCACAGGGTGTCTGTTGTGGGGGAGGAAGGTAAAGGAGATTGTGAGCCGTTCTGAGACTCTTCGGAGTGGAGGGCGGGATATAAATCCAATATCTTCTTCTTCTTCTTCATATCTTCTTATATCTTCGTCTTCTTGTCAAGTTGCTTCTGATTTATGATTAAATCGGAAGAGTTTCCGGCTCGACGTTAGGAAGACCTTCCTGACCGTTGGAGCAGTTCCCTCAGTGGAACAGGTGGAAAATCATAGAATCCTAGAGTTGGAAGGGACCTCCAGGATCATCTAGTCCAACCCCCTGCACAATGCAGGAAACTCACAAACACTTCCCCCTAAATTCACAGGATCTTCATTGCTGTCAGATGGCCATCTAGCCTCTGTTTCAAAACCTCCAAGGAAGAAGAGCCCACCACCTCCCAAGGAGGAAGCCTGTTCCACTGAGGAACTGCTCTAACGGTCAGGAATCATAGAATCCTAGAGTTGGAACGGACCTCCAGGATCATCTAGTCCAACCCCCTGCACAATTCAGGAAACTCACAAATACCTCCCCCTAAATTCACAGGATCAGCATTGCTGCCAGGTGGCCATCCAGCCTCTGTTTATAGAAGACGACGACATTGGATTTATATCCACTCAAGAGTCTCAGAGCGGCTCACAAACTCCTTTATCTCCCTCCCACACAACAGACACCCTGTGAGTTGGGTGGGGCTGGAGAGGGCTCTCACAGCAGCTGCCCTTTCAAGGACAACCTCTGCCAGAGGTGGGTGGGGCTGAAAGGGCTCTCACAGCAGCTGCCCTTTCAAGGACAACCTATGCAAGAGCTATGGCTGACCCAAGGCCATCCCAGCAGGTGCAAGTGGAGGAGTGAAGAATCAAACCTGGTTCTCCCAGATAAGAGTCGGCACACTTAACCACTGCACCAAACTGGCTCTCCAAGGAGAGAGAGCCCCCCACCTCCAGAGGAAGCCTGTTCCACTGAGGAACCGCTCTAAAGATCAGGAAGTTCTTCCTAATGTTGAGCCGGAAACTCTTTTGATTTAATTTCAATGCATTGATTCTGGTCCTACCTTCTGGGGTCACAGAAAACAATTCTGCACCATCCTCTATATGATAGCCCTTCAAGTACTTGAAGATGGTGATCATATCACCTCTCAGCTGTGTCCTCTTGGGGCTAAACATCCCCAGCTCCTTCAACCTTTCTTTGCAGGACTTGGTCTCCAGACCCGTCACCATCTTTGTCGCCCTCCTCTGGACCCATTCCAGCTTGTCTATATCCTTCTTAAAATGTGGTGGCCAGTGATGTTTCCTCGGGAGATGGTGGGCTCTCCTTCCTTGGAAGTTTTTCAACAGAGGCTAGATGGCCATCTGACAGCAATTCTGATCTTGTGAACTTTTACAAAAGGTAAAGGTTATCCCCTGTGCAAACACCAGTCGTTTCCAACTCTTGGGTGACGTTGCGCCCAACTCTTGGGTGACGGAGTGGTTTGCCATGGCCTTCCCCAGACATCTACATTTTCTCTCCAGCCAGCTGGGTACTCATGTTTACTGACATCGGAAGGATGGAAGGCTGAGTCAACCCTGAGCTGGATACCTGAACCCAGCTTCTGCTGGGATCGAACTCAGGTTTTTAGCAGAGAGTCTTAACACTCTGTGCCACGGGGCTTACTCTGCCTGTGAACTTAGGGGGAGGTGTTTATGAGTCCCCTGCATTGTGCAGGGGGCTGGACTAGATAACCCTGGGGGCCCCGTCCAACTCTATGATTCTATGCTTGTGGTATATTTAGTATATGTAAGGATGTACGTAATGGATCGGTCTGCTCCTCCCTTAATATCCGTGCGACTTATTTTGGCGCTCTTGCTTCGGCTTCCAGTTCTGTTCGTTAAAATGGTCTCCTTGCAAAGAAACGGTTGATGCTTTGAGCCAGCTTGTCTCTGCTGAGTAAACCTGAGAACAGGTGCCTGAGTGAGTGGTCTAACCTGGGAGCCCACAGCCAGAGGGGGACGTTACAATGGCGACCCTAGGAACGAAGGACCTCCCAAATGTGCGGCTGTTTGGTCACTTGAAAATGCATGTGGGGTAGGGTTGCCAAGTCCAACCCCAGAAATATCTGGGGACTTTGGGGGTGGAGCCAGGAGACACTGGGGTGGAGCTAGGGGGGAGGGGGGAAACGGCGCCGGGGAGTGTGGCAAGCCGCCCCGCCGCTGCTACCTCTTCTCCGCTCGCCGTGGCTGCTCCTCCGAGATGGGCTCAGGCTGAGCCCATCTTGGAGGAGCAGCCACGGCGAGCAGAGAAGAGGCGGCAGCGGCGCGGCAGCCTCGCCCGCTCCGCCTCTGGGGTGGAAGCAGAGGGGGGGGGTGGAGGCGGGGCGGGGGTGTGGCGAGCCGCAAGTCCGGGTCCTAGAAGGGCCCGGATTCGCGGCTCGCCATGCTCCTGGCCTGCCTCGCCCTCCCCTTCTCTGGTTTTGCCTGCTCCTCCGAGATGGGCTCAGCCTGGGCCCATCTCGGAGGAGCAGCTGCGGTGGGCGGGGAGGGGGCGGCAGCGGCGCGGCATGGCGGCATCGCCCGCTCCAGGATCGGGCGGCTCGCCATGCTCCCCGGCGCCGTTTCCACCCTCCCCCCGCTTCCGTTTTTTTGGGGGAGCGGGGGAAGAGGGTGGAAATCCTGGGGTCCCCCGCCAGGGCGGGAGGGTTGGGAAGCCTAATGTGGGGGAAACAACAGGCCGTGGACCCAATCAGGATAGGGTCCTTGCAGTGTGTGTTTTTTTAAGATCACTTGAACCCGGTGCTGACTGTGGGCCGGACATCTCTTGCCCACGGCTCTTTTTCGGAGCAGGAACGTACAGGGGCGCAGTTCTGGCTGCTTGGTGTCAGGGTGTGTGGCCTAATATTCAAATGAAACCCTGACGGGCTTTTTCTACCCCAAAAGACTGTGTGAACAATGGCGATGTCAGGGGGTGTGGCCTAGTATGCAAATGTGTTCTTGTAGGGCTTTTTCCTACAAAAAAAAAAAGCTCTGCTCTTTTCTAATTTGGTCCTGAGACTTCTTATGTACGCCAGCTTGGGATAAGTACGGGACTTGTGAATTGGAGATGGTAGGAATTGCTACCAAAAGCTCAAATATTTTTTTTTTAATGTAGCATATAGCTGATTTCCTTGTTATTTCTATTTTGCAATAGGGTAAATAGCCGATCGCTTCAAATCCACGCTGTTACGACTGCATAGCACACAGGTTCCATGTGGGTACTGGTGGGTTGAAATACTATTAATACCAGGGCTTTTATTTCTGAGCAGGAATGCACAGGAACGCAGTTCCAGCTGGCTTGGTGTCAGGGGGTGTGGCCTGATATGCAAATAAGTTCCTGCTAGGCTTTTCTACAAAAAAAAATGCCCTGATTAATACAACTGTTAAATGTGCCACCATCACCAGAGGCCACACAATATCAGTGGATTTGAACCCATGTCATCAAGTCCTGCCCAATGACTTTCGAGCCTGACAGCGATAGGGACGTTGCAATGCAAATCTCCCTTTGCCATAATATTTCCTGGGCAGCCAATTGACTCGTTGCCTCATGCAATGGGTTAAGTCAGCCAATAGTTTCCCCTCTCCTGGCATTGATAATCAATACAAGATAGGTTTTATGAAGTTGACGGGGTGGGGAGAACATATGAAGAAGAAAAAGAAGAATTGCAGATTTATACCCCATCCTTCTCCCTGAATCAGAGACTCAGAGCGGCTCACAATTGCCTTTATCTTCTCCCCCCACAACAGACACCCTGTGAGGTAGATGAAGATACTGGATTTATATCCCGCCCTCCACTCCAAAGAGTCTCAGACAGGCTCACAATCTCCTTTCCCTTCCTCCCCCACAACAGACACCCTGTGAGGTAGATGAAGATATTGGATTTATATCCCGCCCTCCACTCCGAAGAGTCTCAGAGGGGCTCTCAATCTCCTTTACCTTCCTCCCCCACAACAGACACCCTGTGAGGTAGATGAAGATATTGGATTTATATCTCGCCCTCCACTCCGAAGAGTCTCAGAGCGGCTCACAGTCTCCTTTACCTTAATCCCCCACAACAGACACCCTGTGAGGTAGATGAAGATATTGGATTTATATCCCGCCCCCACTCCAAAGAGTCTCAGAGCGGCTCCCAATCTCCTTTACCTTCCCCCCCCACAACAGACACCCTGTGAGGTGGGTGGGGCTGAGAGGGCTCTCACAGCAGCTGCCTTTTCAAGGACAAATCCTGCGAGAGCTATGGCTGACCCATGGCCATTCCAGCAGCTGTAAGTGGAGGCAGTAGGAAATCAAACCTGGTTCTCCCGGATAAGAGTCCATGCACTTAACCACTACACCAAACTGGCTCTCTCATAATATGAAAAGGCTATTTTAAAAGACAGGGTCCAAAAGGAAGGAATCTTACCCTGACCTGGTTAGCTGAGGCAAGCCCGATCTCATGAGATCTCAGAAACTAAGCACGGTCAACTCTGGTGAGTACTTGGTTGGGAGACCTCCTTGGAATACCAGAGGCAAGAAGTGGGGACAAGCTTTATCCAGACTACCTTGGCCTCACTGATGGACCTCCTGATGGCATCTGGGGGATTGTTTTTTTGGCCACTGTGTGACACAGGGTTGGACTGAATGGGCCACTGGCCTGCTCCAACATGGCTTCTCTTATGTTCTTATGTTCTCCCCTCTGCATATCCTCCAGGTCTTCAGTAGCGGTCAGTCACCAGAGGTTGACATGACTTCCAGGAGCACGCACACTTGCACGCACACATACACATCTTAGAAATACAAAAGGGAAAGGGAAGACAAATGATCCAAAAGAAGGAATCTTCATGCCATCAAGGCACTGTTTGCACAAGCAATAAGAGAAGTAAAGGGGCGAACACGAGATTATGCAATAAGAATGCTATAGAGGCAAAGTCATAAGCACTTTAAAATAAAAGTAACAGTCCTAACATGTCTCTCAATGTTCCTTTCAGTAGAATTCTGTCAGCCCAGTTGATCTGAAAATCCAGCAGCCGCAGACTTCATGGGTGAGTGGGTACATCCCCAAAGCAAACACTCGATGCTTCTTGCGTGGACCCATGGGAAATATATCAGGAGCTTCTGTGCCCGCGAGATTTGAGCTTTGGGGTTCATCACCCATCTCTTCCCTTTTTTTGGAAGACTGAATTTGAGACTCACACAAACACAAGTCTTTATTGACATATTGTTGTTGTTGTTCAGTCGCACAGTCGAGTCTGACTCTTTGCGACCCCATGGACAAAGTCACGCCAGGCCCTCTTGTTTTCCACCATCCTCCGAAGTCTGCCCAAATTCATGTTTGTTACATCAGTAATGCTGTCCAGCCATCTCATCTTTTGCTGTCCCCTTCTTCTTTTGCCTTCTGTCTTTCCCAGCATCAGGGTCTTCTCCAGGGAGTGCTCCCTTCTCATTGGGTGGCCAAAGTGTTTGAGCTTCAGCTTCAGCATCTGACCTTCCAGGGAGCAGTCTGGGTTGATTTCCCTTAGGACTGACTGATTTGATCTTCTTCCAGTCCAAGGGACTCTCAAGAGTCTTCTCCAGTGAATGCTCCCTTCTCATTTGGTGGCCAAAGTATTTGAGCTTCAGCTTCAGCATCTGACTTTCTAGGGAACAGTCTGGGTTGATTTCCCTTGGGACTGACTGACTGGATCTTCTTCCAGTCCAAGGGACTCTCAAGGGTATTCTCCAGCACCACACCTCAAAAGCATCTGTTCTTCTGCGCTCGGCCTTCCTTATGGTCCAGCTCTCACAGCCATACATTACTACTGGGAACACCATCGCTTTGACTATATGGACTTTTGTTGGCAGTGTGATGTCTCTATATATTAGCGCATATCAGATAGTAAATAAAACAATGGACAGGTATAGAGGTAAAAAGGAGAAAAAGTATGTCAATCATATGCATCTAAACATTATGACTCACACACACACACAAGCCTTTATTGGCATATATCAGATAGTAAATAAAACAATGGACAGGTATAGAGGTAACAAGGATAAAAGATATGTCAATCATATACATCTAAACATTAAGCAATCGATCCTTAATTACCAGACTTAAAAATAAGGCTACCTTTTCAGTTATTTCAATGGATGAGTCATTCAGGAGTTGACGTCTGAACAACCTGTAATGTTGAGCGAAATTGAATCTAAAATATTCAGGCATATATCATCATTGCGAATGGTCAAGAAGAATATGAGAAGCCGTCTTAAACTGAACACAGAGAGTCTTGCTGAATATGGAGTTTTATTATATCCGCCACAGGGGACTGCAAATGGGATAGTATCGCATCTAGCAAGTGCAAATTCTCTGTTGCGGGGTATGAAGGGCTGATAAATAGGAAGGCAAGTGGCCAACAGTAGGAAAAATTCCAAAACTCAGAGGGGAGCAAGATTTGTTTGCAGCACTGATTAGGTTTTAAGTGCAGAAGAGAACATAAGAGAAGTCATGTTAGATCAGGGCAATGGCCCATCCAGTCCAACACTCTGTGTCATGTAAGAACATAAGAGAAGCCATGTTGGATCAGGCCAGTGGCCCATCCAGTCCAACACTCTGTGTCACAGAAGAACTTAAGAGAAGCCATGCTGGATCAGGCCAATGGCCCATCCAGTCCAACACTCTGTGTCACATAAGAACATAAGAGAAGCCATGTTAGATCAGGCCAATGGCCCATACAGTCCAATACTCTGTGTCATGTAAGAACATAAGAGAAGCTATGTTGGATCAGGCCAATGGCCCCTCCAGTCCAACACTCTGTGTCATGTAAGAACATAAGAGAAGCCATGTTGGATCAGGCCAGTGGCCCATCCAGTCCAATACTCTGAGCCACACAAGAACATAAGAGAAGTCATGTTGGATCAGGCCAATGGCCCATCCAGTCCAACACTCTGTGTCATGTAAGAACATAAGAGAAGCCATGTTGGATGAGGCCAGTGGCCCCTCCAGTCCAACATTCTGTGTCACATAAGAACATAAGAGAAGCCATGTTGGATCAGGCCAATGGCCCATCCAGTCCAACACTCTGTGTCACATAAGAACTTAAGAGAAGTCATGTTGGATCAGGCCAATGGCACATCCAGTGCAACACTCTGTGTCATGTAAGAACATAAGAGAAGCCATGTTGGATCAGGCCAGTGGCCCATCCAGCCCAACACTCTGTGTCACACAGTGGCCAAAAAAAACAGGTGCCATCAGGAGGTCCATCAGTGGCGCCAGGACACTAGAAGCTCTCCCACTGTTGCCACCCCCCACAAGCACCACAAATACAGAGCATCACTTGCCCCAGACAGAGAGTTCCAACAATACGCTGTGGCTATTAGCCACTGATGGACCTCTGCTCCATATGCTTATCCAATCCCCTCTTGAAGCTGGCAATGCTTGTAGAAGCCACCACCTCCTGTGGCAGTGAATTCCACATGTTAATCACCCTTTGGGTGAAGAAGGACTTCCTTTTATCTGTTCTAACCTGACGCCTCAGCAATTTTATTGCGTGCCCACGAGTTCTTGTATTATGAGAAAGGGAGAAAAGGACTTCTTTCTCTACCTTTTGCACTTCAATAGAATTCTGTGTTTAGGTAATATGCATTTGGAAAAAGGAACATATGCAAAGAATCTATGGATAAGCCTATTGTGATTATGTTCTTCTTTATACAGGCAGATCATTTGGATGTGGGGGATTCACACAAAAATTCCTGTAGATAACTCCCACAGCTGGCAGTGTAACGAACTTTGAGCCAGTATTTAATTGCTATAAGCCATGCTCTTGTTTCTAACATATTAAGACCTGTTGCTAAACAAAGGGCAGCATATGAAATGCGAGAAGGCAAGCCTATAATTTTCCTTACAAATTTAGATTGAATGTGGGGCTGATATGTATCAGGTTTTTCCCACGGTTCTGGGAAAGAGTCAATTTCCTTGTCCCACAACTCTGCCGGAATTTTAGTCAAATTGCAGAACAAGGAAGAAGCTAAATCCACGTCTTCCCAAATGTGTAATTCTCCATTATAAGAAGTCTGAACTTCTGAGGGAGTAACTGATAAGATACTAGAAAACCGTCCAGGAAAAATTGAGTGCATTCCCTTCTTGTTTTCTGTGGTCCCAGAAGGTCGGACCAGAACCAATGGGTTGAAATTAAATCAGAAGAGCTTTCGGCTAAATATTAGGAAGGACTTCTTGATAGTTAGAGCGGTTCCTCAATGGAACAGGCTTCCTCGGGAGGTGGTGGGCTCTGAAGGTTTTGGAGCAGAGGCCAAATGGCCATCTGAAAGCAATGCTGATTCTGTGAATTAGGCAGATCATGAGAAGGAGGGCAAGAGTGAAAAAAGAAGTCGGGCAGGAAGGGGGTGTAGGGGAGGTAGGCGTGAAGTTCCTGCATTGTGCAGGGGGTTCAACAAGATTACCTTGGAGGTCCCTTCCAACTCTTTGATTCTTTTAAAGAAGACTTAGATATTTCTGTAAACCTGGGTCCTCCTCCCCCAATTTTTTTAAATACAAACCTTACCTTTCTGTACCTGGTCCCATTGTATGGATTTTTTGATCCACGGCCTGAGGCCAGGTTCAGAATTCCATATATAGATACTGAAGATATGTAGGGTCGCCAAGTCCAATTCAAGAAATATCTGGGGACTTTGGGGGTGGAGCCAGGAACAAGGGTGTGACAAGCATAATTGAACTCCAAGGGAGTTCTGGCCATCACATTTAAAGGGACAGCACACCTTTTAAAATGTCTTCCTTCCGTAGAAAATAATGAATAATAGGGGCACTTTCTTTTGGGGCTCATAGAATTGGACCCCCTGGTCCAATCGTTTTGAAACTTGGGGGTACTTTGGGGAGAGGCACTAGATACTATACTGAAAATTCGGTGCCTCTACCTCAAAAAACAGCTCCCCCAGAGCCCCCGAAACCTCCAGATCCAGATCAATTCCCCATTATACCCTGTGAGAATCGATCTCCACATAGGGAATAATGAAATGCTTAGCAGATGTTTCCCTCCCCCCCCCTCCCCCGTTTCTGGCGACTCTGAAGCGAGGGATTGGCCTCTCTACTCACAAGTTGCTGCCAGCTTCTTCAAAGTAACACAGACACTCCATCCCAAGAGGAAGCCTTTCAATTGGAGACTGAAGCCTCCGGAGGTGGAAAGTCACATGGTCCTCTGGGGGAGGGGCTTCTCCCCACCGGCCAGCTGACTGGGGGCGGGAAGGAGCCTGGGAAAGTGGAAGAACCCCCCCTGGGACCTGGGGATTGGCAAGCCTGATACTATGCCTCTTTATTCTGGCAAGCAGCGGTGCTTGTCTCTGTGCTTTTACATCCTTCGTGAATAAAGGCCAGGGCAATAATTTCTTGCAAGTAGCCACCTATGCTGGGGCGTATACTCATTTGTTAGTTTAGTGGCAGCTTTCCAAGTGAAACCAGTGGAATACGATATGTCTTTGACGTTTGCATGAACGGTATGGGAAATGAGGTCAATTAGATTTCAACGGTGTAAACGTGTCACAGTCTTTGAAATCTACTAGGGACGGGGCCTTCTCCGTAATGGCCGCTTCCTGGCGGAACCAGCTGCCGGAAGAGGTAAGGGCCCTGCGGGATCTCGCTCAATTCCGCAGGGCCTGTAAGACAGCCCTCTTCCGGCTGGCTTACAACTAAACCGGCACTTGAAATTTGAAACTGAGTGTAGTTTTTATAAGACTGCTGTATGTTTTTAATGTTCTAACTGTGTCAACTGTGTGAAATGCTTAAATTTTAACTATGTAAATTGTGCGAAATGTTTAAATTTTTATATTCTTATGTTAGGTTTTATATGCTGCGAGCCGCCCTGAGCCACCTGGTGGGAAGGGCGGGATACAAATTACAAATAAACTAAACTAAATTCTGAAACAACAGAACAGTCTGAAACAAAGTTTGAGCACGGTGGCACTTTCCGGACCCATAAAGTTTAATTCCAAGCTATAGGGTATGTGCAGATTTCATGATAAAGTAGGTATAAGCTTTCTATGATTCTCTCTGCACTTATAAAGGCCCAGGCATTCAGTGATGTGATAGGAACCTAACGCAGTGGGTTGGGACTGAAGATCTGGAAAACTACGCAAGCAACTATTAAATTTTAAAAAAAAAACTCTCTAAGGCAACCAGACAGCCAATGTAAGCAAAGAATCATCCAAGGCAACACAGCTGTCTAAGATTTTACATATCATAGTGAAGAAGATGATGATGATATTGGATTTATATCTCGCCCTCCACTCGGAATTTCAGAATCTCAGAGCGGCTCAGAATCTCCTTTACCTTCCTCCCCGACAACAGACACCCTGTGAGGTGGGTGAGGCTGAGAGGGCTCTCACAGCAACTGCTCTTTCAAGGACAACCTCTGCTAGTTGGCTAACCCAAGGCCATTCCAGCAGTTGCAAGTGGAGGAGTGGGGAATCAAACCTGGTTCTCCCAGATAAGAGTCCGCACACTTAACCGCTACGGCTGACCCAAGGCCATTCCAGCAGCTGCAAGTGGAGGAGTGGGGAATCAAACCTGGTTCTCCCAGATAAGAGTCCGCTCACTTCACCACTACGTCTGACCCAAGGCCATCCCAGCAGCTGCAAGTGGAGGAGTGGGGAATCAAACCTGGTTCTCCCAGATAAGAGTCCGCACACTTAACCGCTATGGCTGACCCAAGGCCATTCCAGCAGCTGCAAGTGGAGGAGTGGGGAATCAAACCTGGTTCTCCCAGATAAGAGTCCGCTCACTTCACCACTACGGCTGACCCAAGGCCCTTCCAGCAGCTGCAAGTGGAGGAGTGGGGAATCAAACCCGGTTCTCCCAGATAAGAGTCCGCTCACTTAACCACTATGGCTGACCCAAGGCCATTCCAGCAGCTGCAAGTGGAGGAGTGGGGAATCAAACCCGGTGCTCCCAGGTAAGAGTCTGCACACTTAACCACTACACCAAACTGGCTCTAGTGAAGATTGACTCAGGCGGGTAGCCATGTTGGACTGAATCAGCAAAAGGTATTGCGAGTCCAGTGGCACTTTTAAGACCAACAAAAGTTTAATCGTGGTAAAAGCTTTTGTGTGTACACACAGTGCTTCAGATACAACAAAATGGAAATCACCTGTCCATATATATGCGTAGAAGGTGAGCAGGAAATTAGCACTCAGCATAATGAAGATGTTTAACAGTATGGGAACCTTATAAACGAAGCTTGTTATTCCTGTTTGGTCCTTGAGCCTGTGAAACATCTTTATTATGCTGTATGCTTTTTTTTTCCGCTCGCTTCCTGTCTGTATGTATGGACTGTTAATTTCCATTTCACTGTATCTGAGGAAGAGGGCATGCACACAAAGCTCATACTTTGAATAAAACTTTGTTGGTCTTAAAGATTCCACTGGCCTCAGACTTTGTTATACCATAGTGAAGAAAGAGAGGAGGAGGAGGAGAAACTACTAGATTTATATCCCACCCTCCACTCCAGATCTCAGTCTCAGAGCAGCTCACAATCTCCTGTATCTTCCTCCCCCACAACAGACACCCTGTAAGGTAGATGAAGATATTGGATTTATATCCCGCCCTCCACTCCGAAGAGTCTCAGAGCGACTCACAATCTCCTCTACCTTCCTCCCCCACAACAGACACCCTGTGAGGTAGATGAAGATATTGGATTTATATCCCGCCCTCCACTCCCAAGAGTCTCAGAGCGGCTCACAATCTCCTTTCCCTTCCTCCCCCACAACAGACACCCTGTGAGGTAGATGAAAATATTGGATTTATATCCCGCCCTCCACTCCGAAGAGTCTCAGAGCGGCTCACAATCTCCTTTCCCTTCCTCCCCCACAACAGACACCCTGTGAGGTAGATGAAAATATTGGATTTATATCCCGCCCTCCACTCCGAAGAGTCTCAGAGCGGCTCACAATCTCCTTTCCCCTCCTCCCCCACAACAGACACCCTGTGAGGTAGATGAAGATATTGGATTTATATCCTGCCCTCCACTCCGAAGAGTCTCAGAGCGACTCACAATCTCCTCTACCTTCCTCCTCCACAACAGACACCCTGTGAGGTAGATGAAGATATTGGATTTATATCCTGCCCTCCACTCCGAAGAGTCTCAGAGGGGCTCACAATCTCCTTTCCCTTCCTCCCCCACAACAGACACCCTGTGAGGTAGATGAAAATATTGGATTTATATCCCGCCCTCCACTCCGAAGAGTCTCAGAGCGGCTCACAATCTCCTTTCCCTTCCTCCCCCACAACAGGCACCCTGTGAGGTGGGTGGGGCTGGAGAGGGCTCTCCCAGCAGCTGCCCTTTCAAGGACAACCTCTGCCATAGCTCTGGCTGACCCAAGGCCATTCCAGCAGGTGCAAGTGGAGGAGTAGGGAATTAAAGGTAGAAGAACTGACATCAAGCCTTGTGTCAGAATTGACTGAATCGAAATACACACAGCTGGGGGCAGCGTGAGAATCCGCAAAGTATCTAAATTCTGATTTGGAACCTTTTGTGAACGTAAACACGTTCATTTTAGGGACTTCCTAAGCAAAGAATCAAACGCGGTGTGGGAGACACAATAAAGCCAAAAACACCACAAACGAACAACCCCCCCAAATTCTGATGGAACTTAGTTGCATAATGAATATGGGATTTAACTTAATATCCCGGAGCATATACAATGGAACACCAACAATTATGAACAGTCCATCAAAGCATACAGAGTCAAAACATCATGACAGCACAATGGGAAGAAATTATTCAGAGTCCGAGAGCATTGATTTGATCATTTGAAAACATGTGCCCTGGTGTCCTTCCTGCTTCAATGCTAATCTTTTCCAGATCTCATAGCAAGTCGGCGTATTGTTAGTGCCTGTGACATCAAAAATTACAGACAGCCGAAGCAATTTTAAGGAAGCATACGAGACTTCGTCAAGCACGCGGGTTCAATGACGAGTCGAAGTTGATACAAAGACTACGTTTATTGATAGACTGATACTTTGGCTGGAGCACTTTCCCTATGAAGAAAGGTTGAAACGCTTGGGACTCTTTAGCTTGGAGAAACGTCGACTGCGGGGTGACATGATAGAGGTTTACAAGATAATGCATGGGATGGAGAAAGTAGGGAAAGAAGTACTTTTCTCCCTTTCTCACAATACAAGAACTCGTGGGCATTCGATGAAATTGCTGAGCAGACAGGTTAAAACGGATAAAAGGAAGTACTTCTTCACCCAAAGGGTGATTAACATGTGGAATTCACTGCCACAGGAGGTGGTGGCGGCCACAAGTATAGCCACCTTCAAGAGGGGTTTAGATAAAAATATGGAGCACAGGTCCATCAGTGGCTATTAGCCACAGTGTATGTGTGTATATAAAATTTTTTGCCACTGTGTGACACAGAGTGTTGGACTTGGCTTCTCTTATGTTCTTTGGTAACAGGTTCTTGAGAGTAATGCATTGAGAGTAATGCATACATTGATACAATACTTTTACGGCCTACTTCAAAGGGATTCCAAGGGATGGGGTAGCGGGGTAGCATTCACACACAAACTATCCTAACTGTCTACATTCCCATAGTGTTATCAGGACTGTGTCCTTGCTTTCCCAGATGTCTCTTACTCCCTTAACGGAAGGTATGGGAAGGTGCTGATTACTTGGTTTCGTTTCTCTCTGCTCCTAACTACGCGCCATAAAGCAAGGAGGGGGGAAAGGGAAAGGATAACAAGCTAACAAGGTTAGGTCCGCCATGATATTTCACAGACCAGGTTTCGCAGGACCATAAAACAATTAATGAACAGTGGAATTTTACCATGCTTGACAGACTTTTCAGGCTCAAGAGATTCAAATCGAAGACAAGAGAATCAGCACACTAACATATAAGAGGGGAAGAAAGCCTTCATGTTCTGGCAATGTTGGTAAAGATTTGGGATCTGGCAGACCACCCCACAGCACCGTTTGGTAAGCTGGTGGGGAGACTTGTTTTAGCAGTACTCTGTGTGAAAAGGATCTAGGATCTTAGTGGACCATATGCTGAACATGAGTCAACAGTGTGATGTGGCGGCTAAAAAGGCAAATGCAGTTTTGGGCAGTATCAACAGAAGTCTAGTGTCCAGATCACGTGAAGTGATGGTATCGCTTGACTCTGCTCTGGTAAGACCTCACCTGGAGCATTGTGTTCAGTTTGGAGCACCACATTTTAAGAAGGATATAGACAAGCTGGAATGGGTCCAGAGGAGGGCAATGAAGATGGTGAGGGGTCTGGGGACCAAGTCCTATGAGGAAAGGTTGAAGGAGCTGAGCATGTTTAGCCTGGAGAAGAGACAGCTGAGAGGTGATATGAACACCATCTTCAAGGACTTGACGGACTGTCATCTAGAGGATGGTGTGGAATTCTTTTCTGTGGCCCCAGAAGGTAGGACCAGAACCAATGGGTTGAATGAAATCAAGAGTTTGTGGCTCGACATTAGGAAGAACTTCCTGACCGTTAGAGCGGTTCCTCGGTGGAACAGGCTTCCTCCTTGGGAGGTGGTGGGCTCTCCTTCCTTGGAGGTTTTTCAACAGAGGCTAGATGGCCATCTGACAGCAATGAAGATCCTGTGGATTTAGGGGGAGGTGTTTGTGAGTCTCCTGCATTGTGCAGGGGGCTGGACTAGATTTATTTGGAGGTCCCTTCCAACTCTAAGGTACTATGATTCTAAGTACTGCAGTCCAAGCTCTGCTCACGACCTTAGTTCGATCCTGGCAGAAGCTGGGTTCAGGTAGCTGGCTCAAGGTTGACTCAGCCTTCCATCCTTCTGAGGTCGGTAAAATGAGTCCCCAGCTTTCTGGGGGGGGGGGAAGTGTAGATGACTGGGGAAGGCAATGGCAAACCACCCCTAAAAAGTGTTTCGGGAAAACGTCTTGTGACATCACCCCATGGGTCGGTAACGACTCTGTGCTTGCACGGGGAACTCCCTTTAGACCACCTGTGCAAGGCTAGGATACTAAAATACAAAACAGGCAGGCTCCCCAAACACGGGCACATTCTACTTCCCACCCCCAGCAGGGTTATCATGACATACAAAATAAGCACCTGATCTGAGAGCCAGTTTGGTGTAGTGGTTAAGTGTGCGGACTCTTATCTGGGAGAACTGGGTTTGATTCCCCACTCCTCCACTTGCAGCTCCTGGAATGGCCTTGGGTCAGCCATAGCTCTGGCAGAGTTGTCCTTGAAAGGGCAGCTTCTGTCAGAGCTCTCTCATCCCCACTCACCTCACAGGGTGTCTGTCGCGGGGGGAGAAGATACAGGAGATTGCAAGCCGCTCTGAGTCTCTGATTCAGAGAGAAGGGCGGGGTATAAATCTGCAATTCTTCTTCTCCTTCTCTTCTTCTCCTTCTTCTTTTCCTTCTCCTCTTCTTCTCCTTCTCCTCTTCTTGTGTTCAGAGAGCCAGTTTGGTGCAGTGGTGAAGTGGGTGGACTCTTATCTGGGAGAACTGGTTTTGATTCCCCACTCCTCTGTTTGCACCTGCTGGAATGGCCTTGGGTCAGCATACCTTTAGCAGGAATTGTCCTTGAAAGGGCAGCTTCTGTCAAAGCTCTCTCAGCCCCACCTACTTCACAGGGTGTCTGTTGTGGGGGGAAGAAGATACAGGAGATTGTCAGCCACTCTGAGTCTCTGATTCAGAGAGAAGGGCGGGGTATAAATCTGCAATTCTTCTTCATTATTATTATTTTTAACCCCCTGTAAGGTGTGTTGGGCAGATAGGCACGGAAAACTCAGAGCAAACTACGCAACGGTGTATGTGCAGAAAACAGTTTGTGATCTGACTTAAAACAATTTTGGGTCCTCAGTAAAAGCAACATTGTATCAGCCAGGGCTTTTCTGTAGCAGGAGCTCCTTTGCATCTTAGGCCACACCGCCCTGATGTAGCCAATCCTCCAAGAGCTTACAGGGCTCTTCGTACAGGGCCTACTGGAAGCTCCAGGGGGATTGGCTACATCAGGGGTGTGTGGCCTAATATGCAAAGGAGGTCCTGCTAGAATTCCTTACAGGGCCTACTGAGAGCTCCAGGAGGATTGGCTAGAATTCCGTCCCTGATATTAGGCCACACCCCCTGATGTAGCCAATCCTCCAAGAGCTTACAAGGGTCTTAGTACAGGGCCTACTGTAAGCTCCAGGAGGATTGGCTACATCAGGGGTGTGTGGCCTAATATGCAAAGGAGGTCCTGCTAGAATTCCTTACAGGACTGTTCGTACAGGGCCTACTGCAAGCTCCAGGGGGGTTGGCTACATCAGGGTTGTGTGACCTAATATGCGAAGGAGTTCCTGCTACAGAAAAGCCCTGGTGTCAACTATTCAGGAGTGCCTCTCAGAACTATAAATCAAACAGCAGAGAGTTTGCACATTCCTAAGCGTTCGTGACACAAACAAGACGCCGGACTCTTCCGTCCGGTTCAAGAACACGTGCTTCAGATTTATTCAGCCGGCTTTCTGATAAACAGTCCTCAGACTCTAGGCTTCCTCCTTTGAAAACTGAGCAAAGGATCCAAGATATGTCCTTATAGCAGAATGTGGGATTGAGGAAAGAGCAGCCCAAACACAGATGTGGCAGCTGCCTCCATATGTTTGAGCCCTTATGTAAGCTGGGCCTCCTGGGAGAACACTTCATTTGCAACCCGTGCTATATTTACAACACATGCAGATGGACAAGATGAACACGGTAATTGTGTGGGAGGTGCAGGTAAATACTGGGATGCTATTCATGACTCAAGTGACAGGAAAACCACAGCAGCCTTTGGCAGGGCAGACATTGAATTAGGCCGTCCCTCCCAGATCTGACCTCTGATTGGATGCTTTATAAGTCGAGGTGTGGATCTTGTATCTCTTGGACTAAGTCTTCTCTGCTCTGAGCACCAGTGATGCATTTCTGGGAGTCTGTGCTCTGCGCTCTGTTAGCGACCCTCTTTGCTGTCGTTCTCGGGGGGCTCTATTTGACCGGCGCGTTCCGCAAGAGGAGACCCAACGAACCGCCGTTGGACAAAGGCCTCATCCCATGGCTAGGACACGGGATAAGTTTCAAAAAGAACCCTGCGGAGTTTTTGGAAAAGATGCAGAAGAAACACGGGGATATTTTCACGGTGTTAGTGGGAGGCAATTATTTAAATTTTATGATGGACCCTCACACTTACGGGACGGTCATTAAAGAATCAAAAGACAAGCTGGATTTCGATACGTTTGCCTCCATGGTGGTTTATAACGTTTTTGGTTTCCACCCGAGTGAATCTCATCATAAGATTGTCCAAGAAGTTAGCAAGAAATATCTCAGAAATAAGAATCTGGCTGAACTAAACCAGGCGATGATGCAAAATTTGCAGAAGGTGATGCTTCAGAACCTGGGATCAGGCGGCGGAGAAAGACCGTGGCAGCAGGACGGCGTCCTCCACTTCAGCTACAAAGCCATGTTCCAAGCTGCCTTCCTGACTTTGTTCGGAGCTGATTCCCGCAAAAATGGAGACCGCAAAGGAACTTCTGAGGAGAATAGAGCACCACAGTGCAGTGAGTGGTTTGAAGATTTCCAGAAGTTTGACAATTACCTTCCCCAGATGGTCATGGGCATGCTGGATTGTGAAAGCAAGAAGGAGACGGAGAGGTTGAGGAATTTCTTCTGGGATGTGCTGTCTGTCAAAAAGGTATTGGCGAAGGATGATATCAGCAACTGGGTAGCTGAGCAGGATCAACAGATGTCCGAGGTTGGGATGACCGAAAAGATGCGGACTCAGTTCCTCTTTCTCCTTTTCTGGGCATCGCAATCGAACACTGGACCAGCTAACTTCTGGGTGTTCGTGCATCTCCTGAAACATCCGGAGGCAATGAAGGCAGTGAAAGAGGAAGTCGACCGAATCCTAAAGGAGACTAATCAGGAAGTCAAGCCAGGCAGCCCCTTGATCAATATCTCCTTTGAAACAGTAAAGACTCCTCTTCTGGACAGTGCAATCCAGGAAAGTCTACGCTTAAATGTAAGTCCATTTCTGTTCAGAAGCATAATGGAGGACATGGAGCTCAAAATGGCAGACGGGAGGGAATACAGCCTCCGGAAAGGAGACCAGTTCATTCTCTTCCCCTTCATTGGCCTCCAGATGGATCCGGAGATCTACCCGGATCCTAAGACTTTCAAATATGATAGGTTCGTGAACCCAGATGGCACAAAAAAAGAATTTTATAAAAACGGGAAAAAGCTAAAGTATTACAACATGCCATGGGGGGCCGGACCTTCCATGTGCCCTGGACGATTCTTTGCTGTGAGTGAGATGAAGTTGTTTGTGATTTTGATGGTCACCTACTTTGAGATGGAACTGGTTAATAAGGAAGAGAAGATACCGCCAGTAGACCCAAGTCGCTACGGGATTGGAACCACCCATCCTTCTTGCGACATCCAGTTTAGATATCGGCTGAGAATCTAAGTGTAAAGTTGTTTATTTCATAACCCAGTTGTATTTTAGCTCACAGCTATTTATTCTGTTCCGTCCTAGGGAGAAATCTGTAAAATAGCAGGACTTGTTCAGGAAAGACACTTGCATAGGTGCAGTTACAAGAAATGCTAAGATTCAGAAGAACGGTCATGTTTGGTGTAGTGGTTCATTGCAGGGACTCTTATCTGGGAGAACCAGGTTTGATTCCCCTCTCCTCCACATGCAACTGAAGGAGTGACGTTGGGTCAGCCATAACTATGTCAGAGCTGTTTCTGTCTGAGCTCTTTCAGGCCCAGCTATCTCACAGGGTGTCTGTTGTGAGGAGGCAAATTAGAGAGGAGGTTGAAAGCTGCTCTGAGACTCCCTCGGGTACTGAAGGGTGGGGTATAAATCCAATCCCCTCCTCCTTCTTCTACTTCCTCTTCCTCTTCTTCTTCTGACCAAGGACAGTAACTTCTTCTCCTTCTTCTTCTCCTTCTCTTCCTCCTTCTCCTCCTTCTTCTTCTGACCAAGGAGAGTAACTGCTGCAGCAATGAAACTTTTAACTGTCTTTCGTAGTGTTTGTGAGCAATTATGACCTTCATTGCATGTATGAAAGAGGGTGAAAAGAATATAGCTGCTAGCAGCCAGCTTGGCGGTGGGGGAGGTAGACATGAAGCTCTTTATTAGAACTGTACCTATTTTCTTCTCCAACAACTTCAAGCACATACATTCAAAGTGTCTGTAGCCTATGAAATGGTTGTACAGTATAGGCCAAACTTGCCACAGGCTATCATGCTTGTTAAATGCTGAGTAACGAATAATGTTGCAAGGATTATTGCTTCCTAAATCAGTTTTATCCCTGCACTCAGGTTTACAGTTAGTCATTCTTAGTAGTCATTTCGCATTTTTGTATCCTCATTCCGGTTGTTAAATTTGCCGAATTGAATTTAACAGTCTCTTGCACGGCCTTGGTGACGAGAGAGCTGTATTTTGCCTCAGGCGGTCTGATGGAAGTTTTAAAGAGCACTGAAGAGAGCTACAAGATATTCTGTTTCCTTTTCTGTGACAGAGGAAACGCTTTTTAAGACAAGGTTTTGCTCACTCAAACCTAGGGTTGCCAAGTCCAATTCAAGAAATATCTGGGGGCTTTGGGGGTGGAGCCAGGAGACTTTGGGGGTGGAGCCAGGAGACATTGGGGTGGAGCCAGGAGCAAGGGTGTGACAAGCATAATTGAACTCCAAGAGAGTTCTGGCCATCACATTTAAAGGGACAGCACACCTTTTAGAATGCCTTCCTTCCATAGAAAATAAGGAAGGATAGGGGCACCTTCTTTTGGGGCTCATAGAATTGGATCCCCTGGTCCAATCCTTTTGAAACTTGGGAGGTATTTTGGGGAGAGGCACTCGATGCTATATGGAAAATTTGGCACCTCTACCTCAAAAAACAGCCCCCCCCCAGAGCCCCTGATACCCGCAGATCAATTCCCCATCATTCCCTATGGGAATCGTTCTTGGAGGTGCATGATGGCTCTGGGGGCGGGGCTTCCCCCACTGGCCAGCCTGTAAAACCAGGGGATCCCCCTCTGGGACCTGGGGATTGGGAAGCCTACTCAAACCATTAAAATGTCTAAGGATTTTTCATTTTTTCCTGTCGGCAAAACTTGGAAGATCTGGGGAAGCAGTTTTCTTTTCTTATGAGTGAACCAATGTTGATAGTTTCCACCTCTTTCTTCCTTTAGCACTAGATGGCGGGGGGGGGGGGGGGGGAGAGCTGAAACTACTTGCAGCAGCCATTTCCATTTCCCCTCCCGCGCTATTTCCTCTTTCTCTTCCCTGAAAGTCCCAATAAGCCGCTGCCTTTGTCTTGCTTCCTTCTCTCTTTCCCACCCATCAGCTCATCTCCCTTTTCCTGTCCTTCTCTCCTTAAAGGTCAAGGTATAGGCAGTCCCCTGTGCAAGCACCAGTCGTTTTCAACTCTGGGGTGCTTTCACGACGTTTTACACGGCAGACTTTTGACGGGGTGGTTTGCCATTGCCTTCCTCAGTCATCTACGCTTTCCCCCCAGCAAGCTGGGGACTCATTTGACCGACCTCGGAAGGATGGAAGGCTGAGTCAACCTGGAGCCGGCTACCTGAACCAGCTTTTGCTGGGATCGAACTCAGGTCGTGAGCAGAGGGCTCTGACTGCAGTACTGCGGCTTTACCACTGTGTGCCACGGGGCCTCCTCGCCTTACCTTGCCCTATACCAGGGGCGGCCAAACTGGCCAAAGTTTATATCTTTGCTACCAAACTCTTTCACACATATGGTGTGGCTCTCAAAGCCCCCACGGCCCTGTGGAGAAGGCATTTAAAGTTAAAGTTGCTTGGAGAAGGCATTTAAAGTTAAAGTTGCTTCCTTTCCACATCTACCTCCCTCCCCCATCTATTTTCCTTCCTTCTTTCTGGTTCTCAAACTCTGACATTCATGTCTTGTGGCTCTCAGACATCTGATGTTTATTCTATGCGGCTCTTATGTTAAGCGGATTTGCCCGCTCCTGCCCTATACCATTCCCTCTGCCAGTCTATCCTGGGGGTGGGGGGAACTGCCAGAGTTTGTGCCATGTGAGCTGCTATGCTGTCTTGGGCCCAGCTGTGCAGTGCAGCCAGATTGGCCCATTTGCACAGTGAAGAACCGGCAACAATTTGCGAGGGGTATCTCACTTTCCTCTGTATCCCCCAGATATTTCATCTTTCCCTCCTCCTAGCAACCACTATATCCGCGGCTCTCCCCGATGCGTTCTCAACAATAGCAACCTGCTTTCCATTTGCTCCCCACCTTCAGCTATATTTATCGTTTACTTCCTTCATTTATACTCCGCCTTTTCCCACAATGGGGACCCAAACCAGCTTTCATGTATCTCCTCTCCTCCACATTATCCTCACGATCCAGTAAGGTAGATTATGCTGCGAGTGTGAAACTGGCTGAGATTAACCTTCCACAATACAATATGGATTCAAATCTGGGTCTCCCAGATCCTAATGTGAAACTCTAACCCAGGGATGTCAAACATGCATCCCGGGGGCCGAATCAGGCCTCCAGAGGGCGCCTATCAGCCCCCCGAGCAACTGGTTCTTGTTTGCTTCCTTCTCCCTCTCAGTTTGCTTTGCAAGGCTTGCTTAAGTGCACAGGAGCTACAGAGCAAAACGCCGATTTTCACCATTGGTTGAGGCTCCTTCCCCTCCTGGTCCCCTGGGGAGGGAGGAAAAGAGCCAGAGCTTCCTTTGTCCAGTTCCCTGGATCCCAGGGGAGAGTTACAAAGAAAGCACCTTTAAGAACAACAAGTGCTCATGTTTTAAGCATGTTTTATTGTAAGGTGTTTTAAAAAAAAAAATTTCGTTGTGTTTGTCTATGTGCTTGAAAAAGTTTATATCTTTGCTACCTAATCTTAAATGGGTACACACATGGCCCAACCCGACACGGCCCAGCCTGGCCCAACAAGGTCTCCTTTATGTCAGATCCAGCCCACATAATAAATGAGTTCGACACCTCTGCTCAAACCAATACTTCACCCTGTCTGTTGTAGCAGGGCCACGAGTCACCTGGCAACTAGTTAAGAACATAAGAGAAGCCATGTTGGGTCAGGCCAGTGGCCCATCCAGTCCAACACTCTGTGTCGCACATAAGAACATAAGAAAAGCCATGTTGGATCATGCCAGTGGCCCATCCAGTCCAACACTCTGTGTCACACATAAGAACATAAGAGAAGCCATTTTGGATCACGCCAGTGGCCCATCCAGTCCAACATTCTGAGTCACATAAGAACATAAGAGAAGCCATGTTGGATCAGGCCAATGGCCCATCCAGTCCAACACTCTGTGTCACATAAGAACATGAGAGAAGACATGTTGGATCAGGCCAATGGCCCATCCAGTCCAACACTCTGTGTCACACATAAGAACATAAGAGAAGCCATGTTGGATCAGGCCAGTGGCCCATCCAGTCCAACACTCTGTGTCACACATAAGAACATAAGAGAAGCCATTTTGGATCACGCCAGTGGCCCATCCAGTCCAACATTCTGAGTCACATAAGAACATAAGAGAAGCCATGTTGGATCAGGCCAATTGCCCATCCAGTCCAACACTCTGTGTCACATAAGAACATGAGAGAAGCCATGTTGGATCAGGCCAATGGCCCATCCAGTCCAACACTCTGTGTCACACATAAGAACATAAGAGAAGCCATGTTGGATCAGGCTAGTGGCCCATCCAGTCCAACTCTCTGTGTCACATAAAAACATAAGAGAAGCCATGTTGGATCAGGCCAATGGCCTATCCATTCCAACACTCTGTATCTCATAAGAACATAAGAGAAGCCATGTTGGATCAGGCGAGTCGCCCATCCAGTCCAACACTCTGTGTCACAGAAGAACATAAGAGAAGAACATACCCCCCCCCCCCCCTCTTTCTTGTGTGCCTCTCTTGGAGAGACAGAGACCTCTTGACTCTCCCCCTCCGTCCCACTTTGCTCTGCACGCTGTGTTAGGGAAGGTGAGAGAAAAAAGCAAAAAGACCAACAGCAATGATGCTACTTGTTCAGAGTGGTGGTGAGCAAAAAGGGACAGAATGGGAGCTCTCCAATGGAAGGGTCATACAGTTGGAAGGGGGAATTGGAAAGATGGGCCTGGCCCCCCTGCGCCCCACTGTAGCTATGGGCCTGCACCTTGCTCCCTCTCCCTGCCTTTTACTAACATAAACCAGGGCTTGAAGGCTGACAACACTGTGGTGGTTGCCTAGCAACAGTCTTTGCGGGCATCTTAAGACCGACAAAGTTTTATTCTGGATATGCAGACTTTTAAATCCCCCAAATGTGCCAATTGATAAAGTCTCATATGCTAAGTTATAAAACGAAGTGTTTTATGTTGCTGAAGCAGCAAAATAGGTTTAGAGTTGGTAGGTGGTACAGATATTTCATCCCCTGCCCCAAGTCCTGGTTTAAAAACAAAGCTGGCAAGACGTTTTTTGCCTCTACAGGTTCGAATTTCCAGAAACTTTATATCTACAGTCTAAAGTCCAAAAGCTTTTCCTCCCCCTCCCAGCCCTCCAGCTCACCTTGCCAGAAAATCTTTTTAATGATAACGTGTATGTGGCATTTCCTTTGCGTCTGACATCCTGAAAAGCCTTCCTAATCTTTGGGAGATGCTGATTATGTAAATGTATAAAGGTTTCCTGGGAGAGTCCTTTTTGCCACCGGACAACCCCCGGTGGGAATGTCCATTAACGTGCCTCCATCAAGTGGATGGTTGAGTTATTCACACATGCCTCAGTTGTCTTCCTGCGCATTTTTCCTTCTGAGGCGGGTGATCTTAGCTGTTTGCCTCGCTGGTGAAAAGACATGCTTACCAGTCATTTGAACGGAAAGATGGCAATTCATCTACAGGCTTATCTCGGGTTTATTAGAGTTGTATTCTGCTCTGCTCTCCCTGTGTCCAGGCTCAGGGCAGCTCACATCATAATAATACATTCTAATACATTTGAGTTTCTTGTTGGTAAGAACATAAGAGAAGCCATGTTGGATCAGGCGAATGGCCCATCCAGTCCAACACTCTGTGTCACATAAGAACATAAGAGAAGCCATGTTGGATCAGGCGAATGGCCCATTCAGTCCAACACTCTGTGTCACATAAGAACATAAGAGAAGCCATGTTGGATCAGGCCAATGGCCCATCCAGTCCAACACTCTGTGTCACATAAGAACATAAGAGAAGCCACGTTGGATCAGGACAATGGTCCATCAAGTCCAACACTGTCACATAAGAACATAAGAGAAGCCATGTTGGATCAAGCCAATGGCCCGTCCAGTCCAACACTCTGTGTCACATAAGAACCTAAGAGAAGCCATGTTGGATCAGGCCAATGGCCCATCCAGTCCAACACTCTGTGTCACATAAGAACATAAGAGAAGCCATGTTGGATCAGGCCAATGGCCCATCCAGTTCAACACTCTGCGTCACATGACAACATAAGAGAAGCCATGTTGGAATAGGCCAATGGCCCATCCAGTCCAACACTGTCACATAAGAACACAAGAGAGGCCATGTTGGATCAGGCCAATGGTCCATCCAGTCCAACACTCTGTGTCACATAAGAACATAAGAGAAGCCATGTTGGATCAGGCCAGTGGCCCATCCAGTCCAACAGTGTCACATAAGAACATAAGAGAAGCCATGTTGGATCAGGCCAGTGGCCCATCCAGTCCAACAGTGTCACATAAGAACATAAGAGAAGCCATGTTGGATCAGGCCAATGGCCCATCCAGTTCATCACTCTGTGTCATATGAGAACATAAGAGAAGCCATGTTGGCTCAGGCCAATGGCCCATCCAGTCCAACACTCTGTGTCACAGAAGAACATAAGAGAAGCCATGTTGGATCAGGCCAATAGTCCATCCAGTCCATCACTGTCACATAAGAACATAAGAGAAGCCATGTTGGATCAGGCCAGTGGCCCATCCAGTCCAACAGTGTCACATAAGAACATAAGAGAAGCCATGTTGGATCAGGCCAATGGCCCATCCAGTTCATCACTTTGTGTCATATGAGAACATAAGAGAAGCCATGTTGGATCAGGCCAATGGCCCATCCAGTTCAACACTCTGTGTCACATGACAACATAAGAGAAGCCATGTTGGATCAGGCCAATGGCCCATCCAGTCCAACACTGTCACATAAGAACACAAGAGAGGCCATGTTGGATCAGGCCAATGGTCCATCCAGTCCAACACTCTGTGTCACATAAGAACATAAGAGAAGCCATGTTGGATCAGGCCAGTGGCCCATCCAGTCCAACAGTGTCACATAAGAACATAAGAGAAGCCATGTTGGATCAGGCCAATGGCCCATCCAGTTCATCACTCTGTGTCATATGAGAACATAAGAGAAGCCATGTTGGCTCAGGCCAATGGCCCATCCAGTCCAACACTCTGTGTCACATAAGAACATAAGAGAAGCCATGTTGGATCAGGCCAATAGTCCATCCAGTCCATCACTGTCACATAAGAACATAAGAGAAGCCATGTTGGATCAGGCCAGTGGCCCATCCAGTCCAACAGTGTCACATAAGAACATAAGAGAAGCCATGTTGGCTCAGGCCAATGGCCCATCCAGTCCAACACTCTGTGTCACAGAAGAACATAAGAGAAGCCATGTTGGATCAGGCCAATGGCCCATCCAGTTCAACACTTTGTGTCACATGACAACATAAGAGAAGCCATGTTGGATCAGGCCAATGGCCCATCCAGTCCAACATTCTGTCACACAGTGGCCAAAAAACCCAGGTGCCATCCGACAATCCATCAGTGGGGTCAGGACACTAGAAGCCCTCCCACTGTTGCCCCCCCCCCCCACAAGCACCAAGAATACAGAGCATTACTTGCCCCAGGCATAGAGTTCCAACAATACACTGTGGCTAATGGCACTAATGGACCTCTGCTCCTGATGTTGGTCTAGAAAAGAGGAGTGGGAAATGTTTTGTTAATTATTAATTTACCCAATTTATACCAAGGGTGGCTGGGTCTGGGTTGAGAAAGATCAAATCAGTCAGTCCTAAGGGAAATCAACCCTGACTGTTCCCTGGAAGGTCAGGTGCTGAAGCTGAAGCTCAAATACTTTGGCCACCCAATGAGAAGGGAGCACTCCCTGGAGAAGACTCTGATAGTGGGAAAGACAGAAGGCAAAAGAAGAACGGGGCGGCAAAAGATGAGATGGCTGGACAGCGTTACTGATGTAACTAACACAAATTTGAGCAGACTTCGGAGGATGGTGAAAGACAGGAGGGCCTGGCGTGACTTGGTCCACAAGGTCGCAAAGAGTTGGACTCAGCTGTGCGACTGTACAACAACGTTTTTAGATGGCCTTTTGACCCAACTTAGGGTCTCCAAAGCAAACAATGAAATATTATTTATTTATTTGATTTGGTTTTCATCCCACCCTTCCCTACAAGCAGTGTTCAGGGTGTTTTACAACTTATATAAATACAATGATATTTTTTTTAATTACGCAATGAAATCAGTTCGATATAACATAATGCAAAGTGCAAGATGGCTCTTGTTTTTATATAGTTAAAAATAAACACAGGTCTCTATCCAATAATTGAAAGCATTTAAGCCAAACAGACATAACAGCATCAGAAGAGCTTTCAGTCATCGTCATTGAGGAAGTTTTGAAAATAATACCCATAAATCCTCAATAGAATACAACTCAAACAGAAAAGGGGAACATAAGAACTTCAGAAGAGCCTGCTGGATCAGACCAGTGAGCGTCCATCTAGTCCAGCCTCCTGTCTCACACAGGGGCCAACCAGTTCCTCTGGAGGGACAATGACAGGGCAGAGAGGCTGAGGCCTTTCCCTGAGAAGAACATCAGAAGAGCCCTGCTGGATCAGACCAGTGAGGGTCCATCTACTCCAGCCTCCTGTCTCACACAGTGGCCAACCGGTTCCTCTGGAGGGCCAACAACAGGGCAGAGAGGCTGAGGCCTTCCCTTGATATGAATATAAGAAGAGCTCTGCTGGATCAGACCAGTGAAGGTCCATCTAGTCCAGCATCTTGTTGCAGACACTGGCCAACCAGTTCCCCTAGAGCAGGGGTGGCCAACGGTAGCTCTCCAGATGTTTTTTTTTGCCTACAACTCCCATCAGCCCCAGTCAGCATGGCCAATGGCTGGGGCTGATGGGAGTTGTAGGCAAAAAAACATCTGGAGAGCTACCGTTGGCCACCCGTGCACTAGAAGGCTGACAACAGGGCCAGATTGGTGAAATGGTTAAGTGTGCAGCCTCTAATCTGGAGAACTGGGTTTGATTCTCTACTCTTCCACATGCAGCTGCTGGATGACCTTGGGTCAGTTACAGTTCTGTCAAGATAGGCTTGCCAATCCCCAGATCCCAGCGGGGGTTCTTCCACTTTCCCAGGCTCCTTCCCGCCCCCAGTCAGATGGCCGGCAGGGGGAAGCTCCGTCCCCAGAGGACCATGTGCCTTTCCATCTCAGTCTCCGATTGAAAGGCTTCCTCTTGGGATGGGGTGTCTGTGTTACTTGGAAGAAGTTGGCAGCAACTCGTGAGTAGAGAGGCCAATCCCTCGTTTCAGAGTCACCAGAAACGGGAGGGGGGAGGCAGGAGGGAAACGTCTGCTGAGCACTTCATTATTCCCTAAGTGGAGATCGATTCTCATAGGGTATAATGGGGAATTGATCTGGAGGTTTCGGGAACTCTGGGGGAGCTGTTTTCTGAGGTAGAGGTACCAAATTTTCAGTATAGTATCTAATGCCTCTCCCCAAAGTACCCTCCAAGTTTCAAAAGGATTGGACCAGGGGGGGCAATTCTATGAGCCCCCAAAAGAAGGTACCCCTATCCTTTATTATTTCCTATGGAAGGAAGACATTTAAAAAGGTGTGCTGTCCCTTTAAATGTGATGGCCCAGAACTCCCTTGGAATTCAATTATGCTTGTCACACCCTTGCTCCTGGCTCCACCCCCAAAGTTCCCAGATATTTCTTGAATTGGACTTAGCAACCCTATATCAAGAGCAGTTCTCGAAGAGCTCTCTCAACCCCACCTACCTCACAGCATGTCTGCTGTGGGGAGAAGAAGGGAAGGAGATTGTAAGCCACTCTGAGTGAAGAGTGAGATATAAATCCAATCCCTCCTCATCTTTCTCCTCCTTCACCTCTACTTTCAATGGAGGGAAGGCATTTAAACGCAATGCAGTCCCTTTAAATTGGAATTCACTGCCACAGTAGGGGGCGGCAGCTACAAGCACAAACAGCTTCAAGAGAGGATTGGATAACCATATGGAGCAGAGGTCCATCAGTGGCTGTTAGCGACAGCGTATTGCTGGAACTCTCTGTCTGGGGCAGTGATGCTCTGTCTTCTTGGTGCTCGAGGGGAGCACACTGAGAGGGCTTCTAGCCCCACTGGTTGACCTCCTGATGGCATTTGGTTTTTTTGGCCACTGTGTGACAGAGTGTCGGACTGGATGGGCCATTGGCCTGATCCAACATGGCTTCTTTTATGTTCTTATGCGACACAGGGTGTTGGACTGGATGGGCCATTGACCTGATCCAACATGGTTTCTCTTATGTTCTTACGTGACACAGAGTGTTGGACTGGATGGGCCACTGGCCTGATCCAACATGGTTTCTCTTATGTTCTTACGTGACACAGAGTGTTGGACTGGACGGGCCACTGGCCTGATCGAACATGGCTTCTCTTATGTTCTTACGTGACACAGAGTGTTGGACTGGACGGGCCACTGGCCTGATCCAACATGGCTTCTCTTATGTTCTTACGTGACACACAGTGTTGGACTGGACGGGCCACTGGCCTGATCGAACATGGCTTCTCTTATGTTCTTACGTGACACAGAGTGTTGGACTGGACGGGCCACTGGCCTGATCCAACATGGCTTCTCTTATGTTCTTACGTGACACACAGTGTTGGACTGGATGGGCTACTGGCCTGATCCAACATGGCTTCTCTTATGTTCTTACGTGACACAGAGTGTTGGACTGGATGGGCCATTGGCCTGATCCAACATGGCTTCTCTTATGTTATTATGTGACACATGGTGTTGGACTGGAGGGGCCATTGGCCTGATCCAACATGGTTTGTCTTATGTTCTTACGTGACACAGAGTGTTGGACTGGAGGGGCCACTGGCCTGATCCAACATGGTTTCTCTTATGTTCTTACGTGACACAGAGTGTTGGACTGGACGGGCCACTGGCCTGATCCAACATGGCTTCTCTTATGTTCTTACGTGACACACAGTGTTGGACTGGATGGGCCACTGGCCTGATCCAACATGGTTTCTCTTATGTTCTTACGTGACACAGAGTGTTGGTCTGGACGGGCCACTGGCCTGATCCAACATGGCTTCTCTTATGTTCTTACGTGACACAGAGTGTTGGACTGGATGGGCTACTGGCCTGATCCAACATGGCTTCTCTTATGTTCTTACGTGACACATAGTGTTGGACTGGATGGGCCATTGGCCTGATCCAACATGGCTTCTCTTATGTTATTATGTGACACATGGTGTTGGACTGGAGGGGCCATTGGCCTGATCCAACATGGTTTGTCTTATGTTCTTACGTGACACAGAGTGTTGGACTGGAGGGGCCACTGGCCTGATCCAACATGGCTTCTCTTATGTTCTTACGTGATACAGAGTGTTAGACTGGATGGGCCACTGGCCTGATCCAACATGGCTTCTCTTATGTTCTTAAATGACACAGAATGTTGGACTGGATGGGCCACTGGCCAGATCCAACATGGCTTCTCTTATGTTCTTAAATGCCATCGCCAGCTTCACTTCTTTTGCACTTCTTCCCTTCCCCTTCCCGGAGCCTCCTGCTAAATCCTGCACCAGCTTACCTGAAAAACCCTAAACGAAGGTCTCTTGGCCCAGTTGACTGCTTTGGTCCTGGAATGACAGCCCGCAGAGTGGAATGGCAGCTCCTGAAAGTAACAGAAGGGTTCTGGGCCTAGATAGATGCATGTCCGAAGGACTGCCAAGCTTTCTGTACAGTGAATTCGTAAATTTTTAACTGGGAACTTTCCTGATTTGTATTGGAGCCTCTTATCTCTTTATATCACCTTTATGTCTCTTTATATGTGCTCGGGCATTCTCAAAGTTTGCAAAGGAAAGGCAAGAGTGCGTGATGTTCTTTCTTTCATGCCGTCTGGGAATCACGAAGAGCTGCAGCTCTCTAATCGCTCCGCCTGCAAGGGCAATCCTTTTGCACAATAATTATAGGAATGTGCTCGTGTAGGTATGCGGCTGCCGTAGCGATACCAGAGCGATAAGCCGATTTGGGCCGTGCCTCTTGCAGCGGTGTTTTTCTGTTGCGACAAGAACCTGGGAATCTTCTGGCGCTTCAAAGGGATGTAAATGCCCAATTATAAATCAACATACAATCCAGCACGGTGTAGTAGTTAAGAGCAGTGGAATCTAACCTGGAGTAGGGCCAGCTCTGCTGCTAGGCTAAGTAGGCAATTACCTAGGGCGCTGGCCTTCTTGGGGTGCCAAATTGAATGCCCCCATGTGAGTCGGTGGCATTATCAATGCGGGGGGTGGGTGGGGGGGTGGGGAGGGTACCAGAAGTTAACCAGACAATCTAGGGCTGGCCATGAGCCGGAGAACCAGGTTTGAGAGCCAGTTTGGTGTCGTAATTAAGTGTGCAGACTCTTATCTAGGAGAACCGGGTTTGATTCCCCACTCCTCCACTTGCAGCTGCTGGAATGGCCTTGGGTCAGCCATAGTGGTGAAGTGAGCGGACTCTTATCTGGGAGAACCGGGTTTGATTCCCCACTCCCCCACTTGCAACTGCTGGAATGGCCTTGCGTCAGCCATAGTGGTGAAGTGAGCGGACTCTTATCTGGGAGAACCGGGTTTGATTCCCCACTCCTCCACTTGCAGCTGCTGGAATGGCCTTGGGTCAGCCATAGTGGTGAAGTGAGCGGACTCTTATCTGGGAGAACCGGGTTTCATTCCCCACTCCTCCACTTGAAACTGCTGGAATGGCCTTGGGTCAGCCATAGTGGTTAAGTGAGCAGACTACTATCTGGGAGAACCAGGTTTGATTCCCCACTCCTCCACTTGCAGCTGCTGGAATGGCCTTGGGTCAGCCATAGTGGTGAAGTGAGCAGACTCTTATCTAGGAGAACCGGGTTTGATTCCCCACTCCTCCACTTGCAGCTGCTGGAATGGCCTTGGGTCAGCCATAGTGGTTAAGTGAGCAGACTCTTATCTGGGAGAACCAGGTTTGATTCCCCACTCCTCCACTTGCAGCTGCTGGAATGGCCTTGGGTCAGCCATAGTGGTGAAGTGAGCAGACTCTTATCTGGGAGAACTGGGTTTGATTCCCCACTCCTCCACTTGCAGCTGTTGGGATGGCCTTGGGTTAGTCATAGAGGTGAAGTGTGCGGACTCTTATCTGGGAGAACTGGGTTTGATTCCCCACTCCCCCACTTGCAGCTGCTGGCATGGCCTTGGGTCAGCCATAGTGGTTAAGTGAGCAGACTCATATCTGGGAGAACCGGCTTTGATTCCCCACTCCTCCACTTGCAGCTGCTGGAATGGCCTTGCGTCAGCCATAGTGGTGAAGTGAGAGGACTCTTATCTGGGAGAACCGGGTTTGATTCCCCACTCCTCCACTTGCAACTGCTGGAATGGCCTTGGGTCAGCCATAGTGGTTAAGTGAGCAGACTCCTATCTGGGAGAACCGGGTTTGATTCCCCACTCCTCCACTTGCAGCTGCTGGAATGGCCTTGGGTCAGCCATAGTGGTGAAGTGAGCGGACTCTTATCTGGGAGAACCGGGTTTGATTCCCCAATCCTCCACTTACAGCTGCTGGAATGGCCTTGGGTCAGCCGTAGTGGTTTAGTGTGCGGACTCTTATCTGGGAGAACTGGGTTTGATTCCCCACTCCTCCACTTGCAGCTGTTGGGATGGCCTTGGGTTAGCCATAGAGGTGATGTGTGCGGACTCTTATCTAGGAGAACCGGGTTTGATTCCCCACTCCTCCACTTGCAGCTGCTGGCATGGCCTTGGGTCAGCCATAGTGGTTAAGTGAGCAGACTCTTATATGAGAGAACCAGGTTTGATTCCCCACTCCTCCACTTGCAGCTGCTGGAATGGCCTTGGGTCAGCCATAGTGGTGAAGTGAGCAGACTCTTATCTGGGAGAACTGGGTTTGATTCCCCACTCCTCCACTTGCAGCTGTTGGGATGGCCTTGGGTTAGTCATAGAGGTGAAGTGTGCGGACTCTTATCTGGGAGAACTGGGTTTGATTCCCCACTCCCCCACTTGCAGCTGCTGGCATGGCCTTGGGTCAGCCATAGTGGTTAAGTGAGCAGACTCATATCTGGGAGAACCGGCTTTGATTCCCCACTCCTCCACTTGCAGCTGCTGGAATGGCCTTGCGTCAGCCATAGTGGTGAAGTGAGAGGACTCTTATCTGGGAGAACCGGGTTTGATTCCCCACTCCTCCACTTGCAACTGCTGGAATGGCCTTGGGTCAGCCATAGTGGTTAAGTGAGCAGACTCCTATCTGGGAGAACCGGGTTTGATTCCCCACTCCTCCACTTGCAGCTGCTGGAATGGCCTTGGGTCAGCCATAGTGGTGAAGTGAGCGGACTCTTATCTGGGAGAACCGGGTTTGATTCCCCAATCCTCCACTTACAGCTGCTGGAATGGCCTTGGGTCAGCCGTAGTGGTTTAGTGTGCGGACTCTTATCTGGGAGAACTGGGTTTGATTCCCCACTCCTCCACTTGCAGCTGTTGGGATGGCCTTGGGTTAGCCATAGAGGTGATGTGTGCGGACTCTGATATGGGAGAACCTGGTTTGATTCCCCACTCCTCCACTTGCAGCTGCTGGCATGGCCTTGGGTCAGCCATAGTGGTTAAGTGAGCAGACTCTTATATGAGAGAACTGGGTTTGATCCCCCACTCCTCCACTTGCACTGCTTGTATGGCTTTGGGTCAGCCATAGTGGTGAAGTGTGCAGACTTTTATCTGGGAGAACCGGGTTTGATTCCCCACTCCTCCACTTGCAGCTGTTGGCATGGCCTTGGGTCAGCCATAGTAGTTAAGTGAGCAGACTCTTATCTAGGAGAACCGGGTTTGATTCCACACTCCTCCACTTGCAGCTGCTGGAATGGCCTTGGGTCAGCCATAGTGGTTAAGTGAGCAGACTCTTATCTGGGAGAACCAGGTTTGATTCCCCACTCCTCCACTTGCAGCTGCTGGAATGGCCTTGGGTCAGCCATAGTGGTGAAGTGAGCAGACTCTTATCTGGGAGAACTGGGTTTGATTCCCCACTCCTCCACTTGCAGCTGTTGGGATGGCCTTGGGTTAGTCATAGAGGTGAAGTGTGCGGACTCTGATATGGGAGAACCTGGTTTGATTCCCCACTCCTCCACTTGCAGCTGCTGGAATGGCTTTGGGTCAGCCATAGTGGTGAAGTGAGCAGACTCTTATCTGGGAGAACTGGGTTTGATTCCCCACTCCTCCACTTGCAGCTGTTGGGATGGCCTTGGGTCAGCCATAGTGGTGTAGTGGCAGACTTTTATCTGGGAGAACCGGGTTTGATTCCCCACTCCTGCACTTGCAGCTGCTGGCATGGCCTTGGGTCAGCCATAGTGGTTAAGTGAGTGAACTCTTATCTAGGAGAACCGGGTTTGATTCCCCACTCCTCCACTTGCAGCTGCTGGAATGGCCTTGGGTCAGCCATAGTGGTGAAGTGAGCAGACTCTTATCTAGGAGAACCTGGTTTGATTCCTCACTCCTCCACTTGCAGCTGCTGGGATGGCCTTGCGTCAGCCATAGTGGATGGCCTTGGGTCAGTGGTGAAGTGCGCTGACTCTGATATGGGAGAACCTGGTTTGATTCCCCACTCCTCCACTTGCAGCTGTTGGGATGGCCTTGGGCAGCCATAGTGGTTAAGTGAGCAGACTCTTATATGGGAGAACTGGGTTTGATTCCCCACTCCTCCACTAGCAGCTGCTGGGATGGCCTTGGGTCAGCCATAGTGGTGAAGTTTGCAGACTTTTATCTGGGAGAACCGGGTTTGATTCCCCACTCCTCCACTTGAGCTGCTGGCATGGCCTTGGGTCAGCCATAGTGGTGAAGTTAGTGGACTCATATCTGCGAGAACCGGGTTTGATTCCCCACTCCTCCACTTGCACCTGCTGGAATGGCCTTGGGTCAGCCATAGTGGTGAAGTTAGTGGACTCATATCTGCGAGAACCGGGTTTGATTCCCCACTCCTCCACTTGCACCTGCTGGCATGGCCTTGGGGCAGCTATAGCTCTCGTGGGAGTTGTCCTTGAAAAGGGCAGCCTCTGGGAGTGATATCTCAATCCCACCTACCTCGCATTTTGTCTGTTGTGGGGAAGGAAGGTAAAGGTGATCGTGAGCTGTTCTGAGACTCTGATTCAGAGAGAAGGTAAAGGTGATTGTGAGCTGTTCTGAGACTCTGATTCAGAGAGAAGGGCACTGTATAAATCTGTGGTCTTCTTCCTTACTCCTCCCCCTGAAGTCTGCTGGGTGACCTTGATCCAGTCACAGTTCTCTTAGAGCTCTCTCAGCCCTCCTTGCCTCACAAGGTCTCTGTTGAGGGCATTGGAGGCCACAGTAAGCCACTTCGAGACACCTCTTCCTTCTTTGTATTATAGATGTGGATATTGTCCTATGAGTCCAGCCTCAATCAATGGCATCTCCTCTGGTATTCCTGTGGGGCACAGGTATGCAATGAGGAGGAGGAAGATTTATACCTTGCAAGGTAGGTGGGGCTGAGAGAGCTCTGTGAGAACTGCTGTTGCGAGAACAGCTCTGAGAGAATTTGTGACTGACCCGATGTCACCCAGCTGGCTGCATGTGCAGGAGTGGGGAATCAAACTGGGTACTCCCAGATTAGCATTTGCACTCTTAGCCATGACACCAAAGTGGCTACACCTATATTGGATCCTAATCAATCTTCCCTCTAAGCTGCAGAGTCTTATGCGCAAAAATTCTACTTTTAGAAGAAGATGATGACATTGGATTTGTATCCCGCCCTACACTCTGAACCTCAGAGTGGTTGACAATCTCCTTTACCTTCCCGCCCCCACTACAGACACCCTGTGAGGTAGATGAAGATATTGGATTTATATCCCGCCCTCTGTTAGGAACTAAGGAAGTTCTTAATGTTTAGCCAAAAATTCTTCTGATTTAGTTTCAAAGTGTTGGTTCTAGTCTGACCTTACGGAGCAACAGAAAACAACTCCACGCCAGTGTTCCCTCTAAGGCAGGGGTGGGGAACCTCTGTCCCAAGGGCCGTATTCGGCCCTTGAGGTCACTTGGTGTGGCCCTCGGGGATTGCTGGGCCGAACCGAGCCATGTGGCAGCCTCTCTAGGGTCTGGCTGGCCAGTGAGGATCCTGGGGCCCAGCTGTGCTGTGCAGCAGCCTCCCCAGGGCCAGGCAGGATCACAGGTAGGCTTGCCAATCCCCAAGTCCCACCGGGGGTTCTTCCACTTTCCCAGGCTGCTTCCCGCCCCCAGTCAACTGGTCGACGGGGGGAAGCCCCGCCCCCAGAGGACCATGTGACTTTCTACCTCCGGAGGCTTCAGTCTCCAATTGAAAGGCTTCCTCTTGGGATGGGGTGTCTGTGTTACTTGGAAGAAGTTGGCAGCAACTTGTGAGCAGAGAGGCCAACCCCTCGCTTCAGAGTCTCCAGAAACGAGGTGGGGGAGGGAGGGAAATGTCTGCCAAGCACTTTACTAACTATTTTAATGTAACTATTCGAATTGTTTTATAGTATTGATTGTATTTTATCGTAATCATGGTGCATACCATGTACTGTTAGCCGTCCTGAGCCTGCCTTTGGCGGGGGAGGGCGGGATATAAAAATAAATTTATTATTATTATTATTCCCTATGTAGAGATTGATTCTCATAGGGTGTAATGGGGAATTGATCTGGAGGTTTCGGGGGCTCTGGGGGAGCTGTTTTTTGAGGTAGAGTCACCAGATTTTCAGTATAGTATCTAGTGCCTCTCCCCAAAGTATCCCCCAAGTTTCAAAACGATTGGACCAGGGGGTCCATTTCTATGAGCCCCAAAAGAAGGTGCCCTTATCCTTCATTATTTCCTATGGAAGGAAGACAATTAAAAAGGTGTGCTGTCCCTTGAAATGTGATGGCCAGAACTCCCTTGGAGTTCAATTATGCTTGTCACACCCTTGTTCCTGGCTCCGCCCTGATGTCTTCTGGCTCCACCCCCAAAGTCTCCTGGCTCCACCCCCAAAGTCCCCAGATATTTATTGAATTGGACTTGGCAACCCTAATCACAGGACCCGGATGTTCTGTGCGGCAGCCTCCCTGGGGCCTGGCCGGCCGGCCAGAATTGCTGCAGGACCTGGAAAAATTACTGTCACAGTTCAGTTTGCATTTGATTAACCCAGAGGGTGTGGCCGAATATGCTAATGAGTGTGTGACCTAATATGCTAATATTAGGGGATGTGGTCTAATATGCTACTGAGTTCCTGCTGGGCTTTTTCTACAAAGAAGCCCTGGTCCTACGCATTTGCCTAGGGCGGCGGGCCAGGGTGTGTGTGTGCAGGGCCGGCTCTTCCACTAGGCAAACGAGGTGGTTGCCTAGGGCATCGGGAAGGGCAGGGGCGCCAAATTGGGCTCCCCCCTCCCGGTGCCCAAGACAACCGCATAGTTTGCCTCCCCCCTGCTGCCGCCGCCACCACCAGCCCACTCCCTTACCTTCTGCCACACTCCCCCCCTTCCCCGCTGCTGCCGCTGTGGCCATTAATGGCCCCTTCCCGCCCCCAGTAGCTCACCCGCTGTCCTCTTCCTCTGCCCGCCTGGCCCTTCTCAGTAGCCCACCTGCCCTTTCCTCCCCTCGCCTGCTGTCCTCTTCCTTCACCCCCCTGGCCCTTCTCTTCCTCAGTAGCCTGCCCCTTCCCCCACTCGTCTGCGGTCTTCTTCCTCTGCCTGCCTGGCCCTTCCCCGCCATTCTCCTCCTCTGCCCGGCCCTTCCTTTCCTCCATGTGCTTCCCTCCTCGGCACTTACAGGAGTGACGTAGGATTGCCAAGTCCAATTCAAGAAATATCTGGGGACTTTGGGGGTGGAGCCAGGAGAATTTGGGGTGGGGCCAGGAGACATTAGGGGTGGAGCCAAGATCAAGGCTGTGACAAGCATATTTGAACTCCAAAGGGAGTTCTGGCCATCACATTTAAAGGGACGGCACACCTTTTAAATTCCTTCCTTCCTTAGGAAAAAATGAAGGATAGGGGCACCTTCTTTGGGGGATCACAGAATTGGATCCCCTGGTCCAATCCTTTTGAAACTTGGGGGGTATTTTGGGGAGAGGCACTAGATGCTATACTGAAAATTTGGTCCCTCTACCCCAAAAAACAGGGGCCCCCCATTGCCCCAGATACCTGCGGATCAATTCTCCATGATTTTCTAGGGGAATAAATCTCCATAGGGAATAATAGAGTTCCCAGCAGACATTTCCCTCCCTCCCTCCGCTTTCTGACAACCCTGAAGCAGGGGGAGGGCCTCCAAACCGGGGGATCCCCTCCCCCCACCTGGGGATTGGCAACCCTAGAGTGACGCGATCCTCCTGCTTTCCCGCTTCAGCGGCCTTCTTTTAATAGCGAGTAGCAGGAAGTGTAGGTAGTCAGTCTGCTTGGGGCGCTATGCCTCAGAGCCAGGCCTGTGTGTGTGTGTGTGTGTCCCAGATTAGGCTCCCCCCATGACTTCAAATGGAAAAAGCATTGTTTGCATTAATCTTGCTGACCTGAATCATTCTCCCCTGGCAGAGCACTGTTTTTTAAGTTGATATTTTTTGGGGGGAGGGACGGTGGCTCAGGGGAGGGAGGGTGGCTCAGTGGTAGAGCATCTGCTTGGGAAGCAGAAGGTCCCAGGTTCAATCCCCGGCATCTCCAAAAAAGGGTCCAGGCAAATAGGTGTGAAGAACCTCAGCTGGAGACCTTGGAGAGCCGCTGCCAGTCTGAGAAGACAATACTGACTTTGATGGACTGAGGGTCTGATTCGGTATAAGGCAGCTTCATATGTTCATATATGTTTATGGCCCACGAATGATATTATAAATATTCATATAAGAAGAAGAAGAAGATACTGGATTTATATCCCGCCCTCCGCTCCGAAGAGTCTCAGAGCGGCTCACAATCTCCTTTCCCTTCCTCCCCCACAACAGACACGCTGTGAGGTAGATGAAGATATTGGATTTATATCCCACCCTCCGCTCCGAAGAGTCTCAGAGCGGCTCACAATCTCCTTTCCCTTCCTCCCCCACAACAGACACCCTGTGAGGTGGGTGGGGCTGGAGAGGGCTCTCACAGCAGCTGCCCTTTCAAGGACAACCTCTGCCAGAGCTCTGGCTGACCCAAGGCCATTCCAGCAGGTGCAAGTGGAGGAGTGGGGAATCAAACCCGGTTCTCCCAGATAAGAGTCCGCACATTTAACCACTACACCAAACTGGCTCTCCTTGGCAGAATATGGCCCTTGGCAGAAAAAAGGTTCCCCACCCCTGCTCTAAGATGAGTTAGCATGAGTTAGCTCACAGATTTTTAGCCTCCAGCTCACACATTTTTGTCTAAGCTCAGGAAAAAATGGCCCCAGAGCACACTAATTTATGCAGTAGCTCACAACTTTAATGCCAGTAGCTCACAAAGTAGAATTTTTGCTCATAAGACTCTGCAGCTTAGAGGGAACATTTCTCCACACACCCCTCTGTCATATCACCTCTCAGTTATCACTTCTCAATCATCTCCTTTTCTCACCAAGCATCATCTCCTTTTCTCACCAAGCATCTTCACTGGTCCTTTCCAGGCTTCCTCGGTGGTCTCCTATCTAAGTGCTAACCAGTACTAACTCATATAACCATATGGTGCTGTGGTCCATCAGTGGCTATTAGCCATAAGGTATAGATGGAACACTCTATCTGAGGCAGTGAGGCTCTTGGCTTCATGATGCCTGGCGGGGGGCAACAATGGGAGGGCTTCTGGAGTTCTGGCCCTGCTGGTGGACCTCCTGATGGCACCTGGGTTTTGGCCACTGTGTGTCACAGAGGGTTAGAGTGGGTGGGCCATTGGCCTGATCCAACATGGCTTCTCTTGTTCTCTGTCTTCTTGGTGCTTGGGGGGCAACATTGGCCCCAGGTGCCCCAATAGTGGGAGTTCCGGCCCTGCTGGTGGACCTCCTGATGGCACCCGGGTTTTGGCCACTGTGTGTCACGGAAGGTTAGAGTGGATGGGCCATTGGCCTGATCCAACATGGCTTCTCTTGTTCTCTGTCTTCTTGGTGCTTGGGGGGCAACATTGGCCCCAGGTGCCCCAATAGTGGGAGTTCCGGCCCTGCTGGTGGACCTCCTGATGGCACCCGGGTTTTGGCCACTGTGTGTCACGGAAGGTTAGAGTGGGTGGGCTGTTGGCCTGCTCCAACATGGCTTCTCTTGTTCTCTGTCTTCTTGGTGCTTGGAGGCCAACAGTGGGAGGGCTTCTAGAGTCTGGCCCCACTGTTGGACCTCCTGAAGGATTTTGGTCACTGTGTGACACAGAAGACGAAGAAGAAGACTGCAGATTTATACCCTTCCCATCTCTCTGAATCAGAGCAGCTTACAATCTCCTTTATCTTCCTCCCCCACAACAGACACCCTGTGAGGTGTGTGGGGCTGAGAGGGCTCTTCCAGAAGCGGTCTGCAAGAGCTGTGGCTGACCCAAGGCCATTCCAGCAGCTATAAGTGAAAGAGTTGGGAAGCAAACCCGGTTCTCCCAGATAAGCGGGCTGAAACTAAATCTGGCGAAGACAGAGGTCCTTTGCTTGGGTCGTCGGGGTCCGGGGAGGGAAATCCGCCTGCCAGCTTTTGACGGTGCACCGCTGATAGCGGTGGACAAGGTCAAAAGCCTGGGGGTACTATTGGAGTCCTCCTTAACAATGGAGGCTCAGATTGCAGCCACTGCCAAGTCCGCATTTTTTCATCTTAGGCAGGCAAGGCAGTTGGCCCCCTTCCTGGAGCGCGACGATCTAGCAACAGTGATCCATGCCACGGTCACCTCGAGGTTGGACTACTGCAATGCTATCTACATGGGGCTGCCTTTGTGCCGAACTCGAAAGCTGCAGCTAGTGCAGAATGCCGCGGCCCGGCTGCTGTTAGGACTCCCAAGAAGGGAGCACATCCGGCCAGGGCTCCGGGATCTGCACTGGCTGCCAATAGCTTACCGAGTCCGGTACAAGGTGCTGGTTATTACCTTTAAAGCCCTATATGGCCTAGGACCTGCCTACCTGAAGGACCGTCTCTCCCCACATGTTCCCCAGAGAGTACTGAGATCGGGAACTCAAAATCTCCTAGTTATTCCCGGGCCAAAAGAAGCCCGCTTAAAATCTACAAGGGACCGGGCCTTTTCTGTTACGGCCCCCTCCTGGTGGAACCAGCTGCCGGAAGAGGTGAGGGCCCTGCGGGACCTCGCCCAGTTCCGCAGGGCCTGTAAGGCAACCCTCTTCCGGCTGGCCTATGACTAGCTGGTACAAGAAACTGAGTGTAGTTACACTAGATGTCTGCTGTCCCTAATGTTTTAAATGGTTTAAATGTCTTAAAATTTTAAATGTATTAATTATTTTAACTGTTTTTATGCTTAAATTCTATTTTATGTCAAATTCTTATATTGTGAGCCGCCCTGAGCCACTTGTTGGGAAGGGCGTGATATAAATCATGAAAAAAAAAATAAGAGTCTTAATAAGAGTGTTGGATTGGACGGGCCTCTGGCCTGATCCAACATGGCTTCTCTAATGTTCGTACGTTCAGGGCCAATGCTGCATAGCTTCTGAGAGCTGATGAGATCAGGGTAGCCTGAGGCTGAACATTCAATCTGAAGGGTTCAACGTGACTCCAAAAAGTCAGGCTAGACTCAGCCATCTGGGTCAGGGCTGTTATACTGGTCATTATATTATATTAAAATTTGTGCATAGCCTGTGCTGGAATTTTGATTAATATCTGAATGCACGTTGCTAGATAACCGACGGAACACATTGCCACGTTTCGACAGGAGGTCAGAAAATATCCAATACGGAACATGGAGCGTACAAACAAACAGGAGGCTCCAGGCGTTTGATGTGACGAATAAAACACGCTCCTCTTTATCCTGACAACTTTGTCTAGAGACGCGGTTGCCAAAATGCAACATGTGGCTCTTTCACAAATATTGTGGGACTCTCAAAGCCCCCCCCCCCTGTTGGCTAGCTTGGGGGAGGCATTTGTCTCTTTAAATCACTTCTTCAAACTAGCTAGCAGCTTGGAAAATGCATTTAGAATTAAAGTTGCTTTTTTCTACCTCTCTCCCCCTCTCCCATCTATTTTCCTTCCTTCATTCCCTCCTTCCTTCTCTCCTTCCCTGGAGAGCCAGTTTGGTGTGGTGGTTAAGTGTGCAGACTCTTATCTGGGAGAACCAGGTTTGATTCCCCACTCCTCCACTTGCACCTGCTAGCATGCCCTTGGGTCAGCCATAGCTCTGGCAGAGGTTGTCCTTGAGAGGGCAGCTGCTGTGAGAGCCCTCTCCACCCCACCCACCTCACAGGGTGTCTGTTCTGTGGGGGGGGGGGGGTAAAGGAGAGGTGGATTTTTAAAAATGGTGAACATAAGAGAAGCCATGTTGGATCAGGCCAACGACCCATCCAGTCCGACACTCTGAGTCACATAAGAACATAAGAGAAGCCATGTTGGATCAGGCCAACGGCCCATCCAGTCCAACACTCTGTGTCACATAAGAACATAAGAGAAGCCATGCTGGATCAGGCCAACGGCCCATCCAGTCCAACACTCTGTGTCACATAAGAACATAAGAGAAGCCATGCTGGATCAGGCCAACGGCCCATCCAGTCCAACACTCTGTGTCACATAAGAACATAAGAGAAGCCATGCTGGATCAAGCCAATGACCCATCCAGTCCAACACTCTGTGTCACATAAGAACATAAGAGAAGCCATGTTGGATCAGGCCAATGGCCCATCCAGTCCAACACTCTGTATCACACAGTGGCCAATATATATACACACACACACACATACACACACACACCTCTGCTCCATATACACACACACACACACACACATACACACACACACACACATACACACACACACCTCTGCTCCATATATATACACACACACACACCTCTGCTCCATATTTTTATCCAATCCCCCCTCTGGCGATGAAAGATGTCCTTTAAAGACAGATCCCAATTGTTGGCAGAATCTGTTACCAGGGTCTAAGGGGGGTATGAGGATGCTCTAAGTTGATACATAAACATCTGATCCTTGCTCACCATTTTTGAGACTGGGGATCTACAAGCACGATTGAAGACGGAGGCAGTTCATGAATGGGTGGTCATTTTACTTACAGCAAAGGATTAAGAACGGGTCGTTTTGTAGAAAAATAGGCGGTGCTCATCCAGGGATTGTTATGCAGCTGCACCTACTATTCAATGGCGGGGCTCTCAGAAGGAGGAGGTGGAACTCTCAGAAAGGTTCAGGAGCTGTGCTCCTGTGAACTCCCACTGAACGTGAGGCCTGCTTAAGAATAGGATAGGTTTCACTTCAAAATTGAAATCGCTAATGCTAAAGAGATACCTCTCAAAGTCAATTAGCTTTATGATACCTCTCAAAGTCAATTAGCTTACAAGAGCGTAACTCATTTTTTAATTGCTCTCCAAGAGTGCACGTGAGCCAGCTTGGTGCAGTGGTTGAGTGTGTGGCCTCTTATCTGGGAGAACTGGGTTTGATTCCCCACTCCTCCACCTGTACCTGCTGGAATGGCTTTAGGTTAGTCATAGCTCTGGTAGGAATTGTCCTTGAAAAGAGTTGTCCTTGAAAGGGCAGCTTCTGGGAGAGCTCTCAGCCCCACCCACCTCACAGGATGTCTGTTGAGGGGGGGGGGAGATATAAGAGATTGTAAACCGCTCTGAGTCTCTGATTGAGAGAGAAGGGTGGGATATAAATCTGCAGTCTTCTTCTTCTCTATTGGATTTTTATCTAGCTGTTCTATTGCAGAGCGGCCCCGTGGCGCAGAGTGGTAAAGGAGCAGAAGAGTCTCAGAGCGGCTCACAATCTCCTTTACCTCCTTTCAAAGACAACTCTGCAAGAGATATGGCTGACCCAAGGCCATTCCAGCAACTGCAAGTGGAGGAGTGGAGAATCAAACCCGGTTCTCCCACATAAAAGTCTGTGCATTTAACTGCTACACCAAAAGGGTTCTCAAGAAGAAAATATTGGATTTATACCCTGCCCACTTTAAATCTCAGAGTCTCAGAGCGGCTTACAATCTCCTTTACCTTCATTCCCCACAACAGACACCCTGTGAGGTAGGTGAGGCTGAGAGAGCTCTCCCGGAAGCTGCCCTTTCAAGGACAACTCCCATGACAGCGATGGCTGTCCCGAGGCCATTCCAGCAGGTGCAAGTAGAGGAGTGAGGAATTAAACTCGGTTCTCCCAGATAAGAATCCATGCACTTAACCACTACAGCAAACTGGCTTGTAAAGTTGAATGCCATCTTTGTGGGGGAGGTGCAGACAAATAGATTCAAGGGCAGCTTCTATCCAAGTGCCGTGGTTAAGCTAAATGCAGGGTTATGAATGGTTATGTGTTTTTAGATGTATTTAAATGGTCTATGTATATGTCCTTTTGTGGGTGTTGATGTGTTGGTATGTTTGTGGAAGAGCACCTCATTTCGTTGCTCTCATTTTCTTTTTTGAGAACAATGACAATAAATTTATCTATCTATCTATCTATCTATCTATCTATCTATCTATCTATCTATCTATCTATCTATCTATCTATCTATCTATCTATCTATCTATCTATCTAAAACGCCAGTAAGCTACGCATGATTCCAGGAACAACAAAATTACAGCTGCCTCTGAAAAGCCAAACAACATATTAGGCAGCTCCACCCTGAACTGCCCTCTGGTTGGATGCTTTATAAGTCGAGGTGTGGATCTTTTTTTTCCCACGGACTAAATATTTCCCTCCCTAAACACCGGCGATGCATTTCTGGGAGTCTGTGCTCTGCGCTCTGTTAGCGACCCTCTTTGCTGTCGTTCTCGGGGGGCTCTATTTGACCGGCGCGTTCCGCAAGAGGAGACCCAACGAACCGCCGTTGGACAAAGGCCTCATCCCATGGCTAGGACACGGGATAAGTTTCAAAAAGAACCCTGCGGAGTTTTTGGAAAAGATGCAGAAGAAACACGGGGATATTTTCACGGTGTTAGTGGGAGGCAACTATTTAAATTTTATGATGGACCCTCACACTTACGGGACGGTCATTAAAGAATCAAAAGACAAGCTGGATTTCGATGCGTTTGCCTCCACGGTAGTTTACAACGTCTTCGGTTTCCACCCGAGTGAGTCTCACCATAAGATCCTGCAAGACGTTAGTAAGAAGTACCTCAGAAATAAGAATCTGGCTGAACTGAACCAGGCGATGATGCAAAATTTGCAGAAGGTGATGCTTCAGAACCTGGGATCAGGCGGCGGAGAAAGACCATGGCAGCAGGACGGCGTCCTCCACTTCAGCTACAAAGCCATGTTCCAAGCTGCCTTCCTGACTTTGTTCGGAACTGATCCCTGCAAAAGCGGAGATTGCACGGGAACGTCTAAGGATCGTAGCGCACCGCCGTGCGGAGAGTGGTTTGAAGATTTCCAGAAGTTTGATACTTACATTCCCCAGATGATCATGGGCATGCTAGATACTGTGGGCAAGGAAGAGACGGAGAGGTTGAGGAACTTCTTCTGGGATGTCCTGTCCGTAGAAAAGCTATCGAAGAAGGAGAATGTCAGCAACTGGGTAGCGGAGATTGACTCGCGGATGAGTTCGAATGAAAAGATGCGGGCACAAGTAATGTTTAGTGTGTTGTGGGCAACACAAGCTAACACTGGACCAGCTAACTTCTGGGTTTTCGTGCATCTCCTGACGCATCCAGAAGCTATGAAGGCAGTGAAAGAGGAAGTCGACCGAGTCCTAAAGGAGACTAATCAGGAAGTCAAGCCAGGCAGCCCCTTGATCAATATCTCCTTTGAAACAGTAAAGACTCCTCTTCTGGACAGTGCAATCCAGGAAAGTCTACGCTTAAATGTAAGCCCATTTCTGTTCAGAAGCATAATGGAGGACATGGAGCTCAAAATGGCCGACGGGAGGGAATACAGCCTCCGGAAAGGAGACCAGTTCATTCTCTTCCCCTTCATTGGCCTCCAGATGGATCCGGAGATCTACCCGGATCCTAAGACTTTCAAATATGATAGGTTCGTGAACCCAGATGGCACAAAAAAAGAATTTTATAAAAATGGGGAAAAGCTAAGGTATTACAACATGCCATGGGGGGCTGGACCTTCTATGTGCCCTGGACGATTCTTTGCTGTGAGTGAGATGAAGTTGTTTGTGATTTTGATGGTCACCTACTTTGAGATGGAACTGGTTAATAAGGAAGAAAAGATACCGCCAGTAGACCCAAGTCGCTACGGGATTGGAACCACCCATCCTTCTTGCGACATCCAGTTTAGATATCGGCTGAAAATCTAAGTGTTTATTTCATAACCCAGTTGTATTTTAGCTCACAGCTATTTATTCTGTTCAGTCCTAGGGAGAAATATGTAAAATAGCAGGACATTTTCTGGAAGATCTCTTGCGTAGGTGCTAAACGTACCAAGATTCAGAAGAATGGCCATGTTCTTCTGCCACTGTCCAAGGAGAATAATTGCTGCAACACTGAGAGTTTTAATTGTCTTTTGAATACTTTTTAGGCAATTGTGACCTTCATTGCATGTATGAAATAAAGTGAGAAGAATATAGGTGCTAGCAGCCAGCCCGTGGGAGAAGTACATGAAGCTCTTTGATAGCTCCATACCTATTACATTCTCCATCAACTTCAGGGATATATATTGAATGGATCTATGACTTGTGGAAAGGTTGAGCAGTAAGAGATCTGATTTTTCACTACAAAATAACTAAAACTGGTTGCTTCCACATGGTTACGTTGCTGGACCTTGGCTCTCAGAGAGCCAAGTTTGGTGTAGTGGTTAAGTGTGTGGACTCTTATCTGGGAGAACCGGGTTTGTTCCCCCATTCCTTCACTTGCAGCTGCTGGAATGGCCTTGGGTCAGCCATAGCTCTCGCAAGAGTTGACCTTGAAAGGGCAGCTACTGGGAGAGCCCTCTCAGCCCCACCCACCTCACAGGGTGTCTGTTGTGGGGAAGGAAGATAAAGGAGATTTTAAGCTGCTCTGAGTCTCTGATTCAGAGAGAAGGGTGGGGTATAAATCTGCAGTGTTCTTCTTCAGATGAGAGCAGCTTTTCGGGTGAGATCTGATTGTCTTATGTCAAGGGCTTCTCTTGCTTTGCCCCATCATTTCCCAAACCTGATTATGTGCTGGGGCAGAAAAGGGGTAATGAACAGAAGGAAGAAGAGGGGTTTTTTGGGGGTGGGGGGTGTTGGCACTCCTGCCAGCAACTGATACTGCTTGGCATGTGGCAGGGCATTTTTTGTAGCAGGAACTCCTTTGCATATTAGGCCACACCTCCCTGATGTAGCCAATCCTCCAAGAGCTTACAGGGCTCTTCGTACAGGGCCTACTGTAAGCTCCAGGAGGACTGGCTACATCAGCGGGGTGTGGCCTAATATGCAAAGGAGTTCCTGCTACAAAAAAAAGCTCTATCCATACTGGTTTTTATATAGCGTTATTGCCCCGTGTTGGCTTGGAAGCTGTGATGGTGGGAAAGGGGCTTCTCTTCTCTGCCCCATATTGAGCACTTGTGGGCTGAGCACTGTTTCCTTTTCTCCCTCCCTCACAGCACTTCTGAATTGGGCTCCACTCCTGCCGTGCCCCAGGCAGAGCAGACTAGGCCCCCATCCCCAAGCAATTTTAAAAACAGGAGAAAGTAAGGGAAATGAAGAATGCCAAACTTTAAACTTTTTACGTTTTTAATTTACCTTTTATCGGGGACTCTTATCTGGGAGAAGCAGGTCCCCCCCCCCCCCATTCCTTCACTTGCAGCTGCTGGAGTGGCCTTAGGTCAGCCATAGCTCTGGCAGAGGTTGTCCTTGAAAGGGCAGCTTGTGGGAGAGCTCTCTCAGCCCCACCCACCTCACGGGGTGCCTGTTGTGGGGGAGGAAGATAAAGGAGATTGTGAGCCGCTCTGAGACTCTGAAATCTATAAATCTATAAATATATCTTCTTTTTTATTCTCAAATTTAAATTTTATTTTTTTAAAATTATTTCTTTTAAATGGTGAGAATCAGTAATAAATACAGATAATAGGCGCTGCAAGAAAATGACTGACATGAGAGGAAAGGAAAGAAGGAAAGGTCCCCTGTGCAAGCACCAGTCGTTTCCGACTCTGGGGTGACGTTGCTTTCACAATGTTTTCACGGCAGACTTTTGACGGGGTGGTTTGCCATTGCCTTCCCCAGTCATCTACGCTTTCCCCCCCAGCAAGCTGGGGACTCCTTTTACCGACCTCAGAAGGATGGAAGGCTGAGTGAACCTCGAGTCAGCTACCTGAAAACCCAGCTACCGCCGGGGATCGAACTCAGGTCGTGAGCAGAGCTTAGGACTGCAATACTGCAGCTTTCACACTCTGCGCCACAGAGCATGAGACGTGAGAAGTGCGAGACAAACCCTAAACGATTGCTGTATGGTCTTGGTCCGATCTCTGAAAGCTGGGAGGTTCCATTAAATGGTAGGAGGCTCCAAGCCAAACATCCTCCTAAAAATGGAGACAGCAGTTTCCAGATGCAGACAACTGCAGACAGGAAGACGAGGCATCCTGGGCACTTAATATTCCAAGGAAACAGAAAAAAAGTGTTGGCTCTTTCCTTTGAGCAAGAGAGGCCGAAAGAAGTGGGTGGGTACTGTTGCCCAAGGGCAGCACGTTAGGTACTCGATGATCTTCACAGAGGAGAAAATGTAATTTCTTATGAATTTGGCCCTTGGAGAGTAAACAGAGCAACACCCGTACCAGTTCTTAATCACAAGATCTGCTAACTTCTTCCTCTCTAGCGCGCAACATACAAAGATGCCCTGTATGGAATTAGCCTAAGAAATAACTACAAAGAAACTGTGTTCAATATTGCTACAAAATCATGCAAAAATTTTTTATACAATTTCAACAACACACAGCAAACCAATAACAAGTATTAAAAGTCCAAAAGGCTCCGTTATAAACGATGTCCTTGAAATGGGGCAGAAACCCCTACTTCAGGTATATTGCTGGTCATGTTCCCAAACAGATATAATCTGATGTATTGAAACCTTTTGAGATATACAACGCGATTGCCAGATGTTTTGGGCGCATTTCAGAGCGTAGCCCTTCATCAGGTAGTCTAATTCCACTTAAGAATAATTCTAGTGGTCTAATTATTCACACTCGTACAAGAAAATTTTCCTTTTTGGAGTCCCGATTAATACATTCTCACAGCCGTGCAGCTTCACAAAATTCAAGTTCGGGAAGCTATATCTATTTGGGAATATATATGGGACCAAGGAAGGCCAGGCTGTGCTCTACATGGACCAGGGCCTTCTCAGTGGGAGCACCTGAAATAAGAACATAAGAGAAGCCATGTTGGATCAGGCCAATGGCCCATCCAGTCTAACACTCTGTGTCACATAAGAACATAAGAGAAGCCATGTTGGATCAGGCCAGGGCCCATCCAGTCCAACACTCTGTATCACATAAGAACATAAGAGAAGCCATGTTGGATCAGGCCAATGGCTCATCCAGTCTAACACTCTGTGTCACATAAGAACATAAGAGAAGCCATGTTGGATCAGGCCAATGGTCCATCCAGTCTAACACTCTGTGTCACATAAGAACATAAGAGAAGCCATGTTGGATCAGGCCAATGGTCCATCCAGTCAACACTCTGTGTCACATAAGAACATAAGAGAAGACATGTTGGATCAGGCCAATGGCCCATCCAGTCTAACACTCGGTGTCACACAGTGGCCAATATACATACATACACACACACACACACACACACACTCTGTGGCTAATAGCCACTGATGGACCTCTGCTCCATATTTTTATCTAACCCCCTCTTGAAGCTGCCTATGCTTGTAGCCGCCGCCACCTCCTGTGGCAGTGAATTCCACATGTTAATCACCCTTCGGGTGAAGAAATACTTCCTTTTATCCATTTTAACCCGACTGCTCAGCAATTTCATTGAATGCCCATGAGTTCTCGTATTGTGAGAAAGGGAGAAAAGTACTACTTTCTCCATCCCATGCATAATCTTGTAAACCTCTATCATGTCACCCTGCAGTCTACGTTTCTCCAATATGGAATGCACTCCCGGAGACCATAAGGGCCCTGCGAAACCTCTCAATTCTGCAGGGCCCCCAAAACCGAGTTGTTTTGACAGACCTTTGGCACCTAAATCAGGAGAGGACTGCCACCCTTCACTACTGAGAAACTTGAATTACTACGGGCTCATTGTTAGTAAAGAACGATCCTGCCTAGGTTGTTATGATATGATCACCATCTTCAAGTACTTGAAGGGCTGTCCTAAAGAGGAGGGTGTGGAATTGTTTTCTGTGGCCCCAGAAGGTAGGACCAGAACCAACGGGTGGAAATTAAATCAAAAACGTTTCCGGCTCAACTTTAGGAAGAATGTCCTGAGCGTTACAGTGATTCCTCAGTGGAACAGGCTTCTTCGGGAGGTGGTGGGCTCTCCTTCCTGGGAGGTTTTTAAACAGAGGCTGGATGGCCATCTGACAGCAATGAAGATCCTGTGAATTTGGGGTAGGTATCTGTGAGTTTCCAGCATTGTGCAGGGGGTTGGACTAGATGACCCTAGAGGTCCCTTCCAACGCTATGATTCTATGTTTCTTAACAGAACCATAAAATGTTTTAACTGCATTTACTTTTTGAAGTTTTGAACTGTTTAATTGTATTTATTGTTTGAAGTTTTGAACTGATGGTTAGCCGCCCTGAGTCCACTCGTGGAGAGGGCGGGGCATCAATTAAAGGTAATAAATAAATAATAATAACATAAATGAAATGTTGAACACAGTTTCTTTGTAGTTTCTTAGACTTTTCACTACTGTGTTCCCCGTTTTTTTCATTTGAGCCGTACTGAATTAGACCACTGGTCCATCTATAGCTGGCAGCAGCTCTCTTTGGGATGAGATCTTTCTAGAGTTGCCAAGTCCAATTCAAGAAATATCTGGGGACTTTGGGGGTGGAGCCAGGAGACTTTGGGGGCAGAGCCAGGAGACATTGGGGGCGGAGCCAGGAGCAAGGGTGTGATAAGTAGAATTGAACTCCAAGGGAGTTCTGGCCATCACATTTCAAGGGACAGCACACCTTTTAAAATGCCTTCCTTCCATAGAAAATAATGAAAGATAGGGGCACCTTCTTTTGGGGCTCGTAGAATTTGACCCCCTGGTCCAATCCTTTTGAAACTTGGGGGGTATTTTGGGGAGAGGCACTAGATGCTATACTGAAAATTTGGCGCCTCTACCTCAAAAAACAGCCCCCCCAGAGCCCCGGATCTTCGCAGATCAATTCCCCATCATTCCCTATGGGAATCGTTCATGGAGGTGCATAATGGCTGTGGGGGAGGGGCTTCCCCCGCCGGCCAGCTGGCTGGGGGAGGGGGGAACCCTGTAAAACCGGGGGATCCCCCGCTGGGACCTGGGGATTGGGAAGCCTAGATCTTTCTTTTCCCAGCTCCCTGAGATCCTTCTAATTTAAGACGTGAAAAAGATTTGCGGCCCATTCCAGGCCTGTCTGAGTGTCGCCCCCCCCCCCTCTCCCTTTTAAGAAACCATGCTGAATTAACTGCCATTGCATTTTAGCTGCTGGTTTGTTTCATGTTTCATCTATAAGTCAGTTTTAAAGTTGGAAAAAATGGGATTTCAGAAAACAAGACTGTGCAGCACAAGCGTGTCAAACATGCAGTTCGGGGGCCAAAACAGGCCCCTGGAGGGCTCCTATCAGGCCCCCGAGCAACTGGCTGCCATCTGCTTCCGTCTCCCTCTCTCTTGCTTCCTTCTGCATCACAACTTGCTTTGCAAGACTTGCTCAATTGCACAGCAGAGCTACAGAGCAAAACCTCTATTTTCTCCTTGGGGAGGAAGAGCTTGCTTTGCCAGGCTCTCTCAATTGCACAACAGAGCTACTGAGTCAAGCCTCTCTTTCTTCTATTGTCTGAGGCTCCCCCCCCTCAAGTCCCTGGGAAAGGAAGGAAAGAGCCAGCGCTTCCTTGGGTTTGTCTGTGTTCTTTATAAAATTTATATCTCTGCTAAAAAAGGGTAAAGGTAGTCCCCTGTGCAAGCACCAGTTGTTTCCGACTCTGGAGCGACGTTGCTTTCACATTGTTTTCACAGCAACCCTTTTTACAGGGTGGTTTGCCGCTGCCTTCCCCAGTCGTCTACACTTTCCCCCCCAGCAAGCTGGGGACTCATTTTACCGACTTCAGAAGGATGGACGGCTGAGTCAACCTGAGCTGGTTACCTGAAACCAGCTTCCGCCGGGATCGAACTCAGGTCATGAGCAGAGGGCTTCGACTGCAGTACTGCAGCTTTGCCACACATGTGGCCCAGACAGACATGGCTCAGCCCAACCAGACATGGCCCGGCCCAACAAAGTCTCTTTTATGTCAGATCTGGCCCTCATAATAAATGAATTTGACACCCCAGGTCTAGTATCAGGAAACAAGACCCTGTAATAAAAAGAGGAAGTGAGGATGGCCATTTGTGTTCAGTCTATTGCTATACAAACTGTACGGTTCTGGGATCTATTTGTTCCCTGGTACTCTGAAAGAAAATGGGAAGTTCCGTTTAGCCAGGTTGGGGCTCAGCCTCAGAGTACCAGGAGCTTTGAATGCAGTTTTTCAGCTAGCAGCTACTTCGCATACAAGGTATACTGCCCTTGCGCACAGAGGTTCCATTTAAAAAGCTGGTCCTAAGCAAGACAGGAATCGAAATCGAAATAAATTTCTTGTATGATCACCATCTTCAAGTACTTGAAGGGCTGTAATATAGATAGGGTTGCCAAGTCCAATTCAAGAAATCTCTGGGGACTTTGGGGGTGGAGCCAGGAGACTTTGGGGGTGGAGCCAGGAGACACTGGGGTGGAGCTAGGAGCAAGGGTGTGACAAGCATCACTGAACCCCAGCGGGAGTTTTGGCCATCGCATTTCAAGGGACGGCACATCTTTTTAAATGTCTTCCTTCCCTCCGCCCTCCCCTTCTCTGATTTCACCTCAGAGGCGGAGCGGGCGACGCCGCTGCGCTGCTGCCGCCTCTTCTCCACTTCAGCGTAACTGCTCCTCCGAGATGGGCTCAGCCTGAGCCCATCTCGGAGGAGCAGCTACGGTGAAGCGGGGAAGAGGCGGCAGCGCAGTGGCGTTGCCTGCTCCGCCTCTGAAGTGAAATCAGAGAAGGGGAGGGTGGAGGCAGGCCAGGAGCGTGGTGAGCTGCGAGTCCGGGTCCTAGAAGGACCCAGATTCACGGCTCGCCATGCTCCTGGCCTGCCTCCACCCTCTCCTTCTCTGATTTTACCTCAGAGGCGGAGCAGGCGATGCCGCTGCGCGGCTGCCGCCTCTTCTCCGGTTCACCTTAGCTGCTCCTCCGAGATGGGATGGCTTGCCACGGTCCTTGGCGCCGTTTCCCCCCCTCCCCCGCTTCCGTTTTTTGGGAGAGCGGGGGAAGAGGCTGTAAATTCTGGGGTCCCCCGCCAGGGCGGGAGGGTTGGGAAGCCTAAATATAGAGAATGATTTTTTTTTACTTTAGACTCCCCATTCCATCGTCGGACTTTTACTTTGGCGCGTTTCAATGCCTTCCCACCAACCGTTCTCTATGGTTGCTGGTTGTCTACTTTTGATGAGTATTATTGGCTGCTCTTTTAGTTGATTGTTTATGTATTGCTCATACTATATTTCAGACCTTTTTGATTGTGAATCATTATTACTCTAATGCCAATAAAGGTCTGAACTGAACTGAACTGAACTGGATAGTGTGGAATTGTTTTCTGTTGCCCCAGAAGGTAGGACCAGAACCAATAGGTTGAAATTAAATCAAAAGAGTTTCTGGCTCAACATGAGGAAGAACTTCCTGACCGTTAGAGCGGTTCCTCAGTGGAACAGGCTTCCTCCTTGGGAGGTGGTGGGCTCTCCTTCCTTGGAGGTTTTTAATCAGAGGCTGGATGGCCATCTGACAGCGATGAGGATCCTGTGAATTTAGGGGGAGGTCTTTGTGAGTTTCCTGCATTGTGCAAGAGGCTGGACTAGCCCCCACGACCCCCATCAGCCAGCTTGGGCGAAGCATTTCTCTCTTTAAATCGCTTCTCTAAGCCAAGCCAGCCTAGTGGGTTGGAAAATGCATTTGGGAGAGAGCTGCCACTCTACACCATTAAAGAGTACCATGAAGAAGAAGATATTGGATTTATATCCCGCCCTCCACTCCGAAGAGTCTCAGAGTGGCTCACAATCTCCTTTCCCTTCCTCCCCCACAACAGACACCCTTTGAGGTAGATGAAGATATTGGATTTATATCCCGCCCTCCACTCCGAAGAGTCTCAGAGGGGCTCACAAACTCCTTTACCTTCCTCCCCCACAACAAACACCCTGTGAGGTGGGTGGGGCTGGAGAGGGCTCTCACAGCAGCTGCACTTTCAAGGACAACCTCTGCCAGAGCTATGGCTGACTCAAGGCCATGCTAGCAGGTGCAAGTGGAAGACTGGGGAATCAAACCTGGTTCTCCCAGATAAGAGTCCGCACACCTAACCACTATGGCTGACCCAAGGCCATTCCAGCAGCTGCAAGTGGAAGAGTGGGGAATCAAACCTGGTTCTCGCAGATAAGAGTCCGCACACTTAACCACTATGGCTGAACCAAGGCCATTCCAGCAGCTGCAAGTGGAAGAGTGGGGAATCAAACCTGGTTCTCCCAGATAAGAGTCCACTCACTTAACCACTATGGCTGACCCAAGGCCATTCCAGCAGCTGCAAGTGGAAGAGTGGGGAATCAAACCTGGTTCTCCCAGATAAGAGTCCACTCACTTAACCACTATGGCTGACCCAAGGCCATTCCAGCAGCTGCAAGTGGAAGAGTGGGGAATCAAACCTGGTTCTCCCAGATAAGAGTCCACTCACTTAACCACTATGGCTGACCCAAGGGCATTCCAGCAGCTGCGAGTGGAGGAGTGGGGAATCAAACCTGGTTCTCCCAGATAAGAGTCCACACACTTAACCACTACACCAAACTGGCTCTCCATGATCACCATTTACATTTATATTTATGTTAAATTATATCATAGTGATACAGCACCAAAAATGCAATGGAATGTTTTAATGTTTAAGTGTTTTAAATAATTTTAAATTGTAGTTTTATTGGTTTAAATTGTAAAAATGTATGTTGTTAGCCACCCTGAGTCCGCTTGCGGAGAGGGCGGGATAGAAATTTAAAGTAATAAACAAACAAATAAATAAAGTTAAAGTTGCTTTCTTTCCACCTCTCTGCACCCATTTGCCTGATTTCTTTCCTTCCTTCCTTCCTTCCTTCCTTCCTTCCTTCCTTCCTTCCTTCCTTCCTTCCTTCCTTCCTTCCTTCCTTCCTTCCTTCCTTCCTTCCTTCCTTCCTTCCTTCCTTCCTTCCTTCCTTGCGGCTCTCAAACATCTGATGTGTATTCTGTATGCCTCTTCTTGTTAAGCAAGTTTGGCCTCCCTTGGTGTCAATGGAACTCTTTGGCTGGGGCAGGGATGCTCTGAATTCTTGGTGCTTGTGGGGAGGCAACAGTGAGAGGGCTTCTAGCATCTTGGCCCCGCAGGTGGACCTACGGATGGCGCCTGGGGTTTTTGGCCACTCTTTGACACAGAGTGTTGAAGCAGGCATAGCCAGCTTCAAGAAGGGATTGAGTCAGCATATGGGGCAAAGGTCTATCAGTGGCTATTAGTAGCCACAGGGTATTGTTGAAACTCTCTGTCTGGGGCAAGTGATGCTCTGTATTCTTGGTGCTTGGGAGGGGCAACAGTGTGAGGACTTCTAGTGTCCTGGCACCACAGATGGACCTCCTGATGGCACCTGGGTTTTTTTTGGCCACTGTGTGACACAGAGTGTTGGACTGGATGGGCCACTGGCCTGATCCAACATGGCTTCTCTTACATTCTCTGTCTTCTTTGTGCTCAGGGGGCAACAGTGGGAGGGATTCTAGACTTCTCGCCTCGCTGGTGGACCTCCTGATGGCACCTGGGTTTTTTGGTCACTGTGTGACAGAGTGCTTTACTGGATGGGCCACTGTCCTGATCCAACATGGCTTCTCTAATGTTCTTATGTCTGGGGTGGTGATACTCTGTATTCTTGGTGCTTGGGAGGGGCAACAGTGGAAGGGCTTCTGGTGTCCTGGCCCCACTGATGGACCTCCTGGTGGCACCTGGGTTTTTTGGCCATTGTGTGACACAGAGTGTTGGAGAGGATGGGCCATTGGCCTGATCCAACATCGCTTCTGTTATGTTCTCTTATGTTCTTATGTTGGATGATGGGCCATTGGCCTGATCCAACATGGCTTCTCTGATGTTCTTATCACAACATTCAGCATCCAATAATGAAGATGGAGGCAACAACACAATATGCCACTGGGAGGTAATTTCTACTTGATAACACAGAGGAGATGGAGATGTTGCTTCACACCTGCTAATTTTAGCAGCAGCCATGTGTTTACTATGACATTTACTCTAACTCCAAGGGTGCATTGGTTATGTGGGGTTGGCCTCTGGAGAATCATTTCTTTGCAATCCGGAATGAAACGATGACAACGATCTGGTTCCACCCAGCCTTTGATGCTCTAAGCAGTTCACCTGCATGCCTTTCGTTCTTGCAGATCGAACGCCTCCCTGAACGGTGATTGGCGGCAAAGGTCTCAAAATAATCATCATCACAATTGCATTGATACAGACAGCAGATAGCTGATGCAGGAACAGTGGTGGCAAAAGCCAGACATAAGTAAGGATGATGGACTGCAGCGTGATAAGCGTAAGTGACCCTTTGTCGGTTAGGGTTCCTTGGTCCAATTCAAGAAGTATCTAGGGACTTTGGGGGTGGAGCCAGGAGACTTTGGGGGTGGAGCCAGGGGAGTTTGGGGAGGAGCCAGGAGACTTTGGGGTGGAGCCAGGGGAGTTCGGGGGTAGAGCCAGGGGAGTTTGGGGAGGAGCCAGGAGCAAGGGTGTGACAAGGATCTAGGGGTCTTAGTGGACCATACGCTGAACATGAGTCAACAGTGTGATACGGTGTCTAAAAAGGCAAAATGCAATTTTGGACTGTATCAACAGAAGTCTAGTGTCCAGATCACTCGATGTGATAGTATCGCTTTACTCTGCTCTGGTAAGACCTCACCTGGAGTATTATGTTCAGTTTCGCCAAACTATCAGCAGTTGGGAGCTGTCCACTCTCGTTCTCTGATTGCAGGCTGCTTATTCTTTTGACTAGATCTTGTTTTAAACTAGTCTGCCTTTGTAGCATTTCCCATCTTTCCCTTGTTTGTAGCTTAGGGCACCTGACTACTGGATATATACTGTCTGCACCTGATCAGGTCACCTTGATTTAAAAAAAAAAAACCCTTATGCTGGTAGACATTTGTTAGTTGCCACTGTAATTCTGTTCCAGTTTTGCTGCTACAGACTCACATGGCTACCTCTGGAAATTTCAGTGTGTGTTAAAAACTTAAGAGAAGCCATGTTGGATCAGGCCAATGTTCCATTCACTCCAACACTCTGTGTCACATAAGAACATCAGAGAAGCAATGTTGGATCAGGCCAATGGACCCTCCAGTCCAACACTCTGCGTAACATAAGAACAAAAGAAAACCCATGTTGGATCAGGCCAATGGCCCATCCAGTCCAACACTCTGTGTCACATAAGAACATAAGAGAAGCCATGTTGGATCAGGCCAATGGACCCTCCAGTCCAACACTCTGCGTGACATAAGAACAAAAGAAAACCCATGTTGGATCAGGCCAATGGCCCATCCAGTCCAACACTCTGTGTCACATAAGAACATAAGAGAAGCCATGTTGGATCAAGCCAATGGCCCCTCCAGTCCAACACTCTGCGTCACATAAGAACAAAAGAAAACCCATGTTGGATCAGGCCAATGGCCTCTCCAGTCCAACACCCTGAGTCACATAAGAACATAAGAGAAGCCATGTTGGATCAGGCCAGTGGCCCATCCATTCCAACACTCTGTGTCACATAAGAATGTAAGAGAAGCCATGTTGGATCAGGCCAATGGCCCCTCCAGTCCAACACTCTGCGTCACATAAGAACTAAGAGAAGCCATGTTGGATCAAGCTAATGGCCCCTCCAGTCCAACACTCTGCATCACATAACAAAAGAAAACCCATGTTGGATCAGGCCAATGGCCTCTCCAGTCCAACACCCTGAGTCACATAAGAACATAAGAGAAGCCATGTTGGATCAGGCCAGTGGCCCATCCATTCTAACACTCTGCGTCACATAAGAACATAAGAGAAGCCATGTTGGATCAGGCCAATGGCCCCTCCAGTCCAACACTCTGCGTCACATAAGAACTAAGAGAAGCCATGTTGGATCTGGCCAGTGGCCCATCCAGTCCAATACTCTGCGTCACATAAGAGAAGCCATGTTGGATCAGGCCAATTGCCCATCCAGTCCAACAATCTGCGTCACATAAGAACATAAGAGAAGCCATGTTGGATCAGGCCAATGGCCCATCCAGTCCAACACTATGCATCACAGAGTGGCCCAAAAAAACAGGTGCCGTCAGGAGGTCCATCAGTGGGGCCAGGACACTGGAAGCCCTCCCACTGTGCTCCCCCAATCCCCAAGAATACAGAGCACCACTGCCGCAGACAGAGTTCCAACAATATGCTATGGCTAATAGTCACTGATGGACCTCTGCTCCATATGTTTATCCCATATGGACAGTCAGTTTGGTGTAGTGGATAAGTGTGCGGACTCTTGTCTGGGAGACCTCTGCTCCATATGTTGATCCAATCCCCTCTTGAAGCTGTGTATGCTTGTAGACACCACCACCTCCTGTGGCAGTTATTTCCAAGTGTCAATCACCTTTTGGGTGAAGAAGTACTTCCTTCTATCCATTCTAACCTGACTGCTCAGCAATTTCATTGAATGCCCACGAGTTCTCGTATTGTGAGAAAGGGAGAGAAGGACTTCAATAAAACTCTTTGGATAGACAAATACCAGCACTTGCCAGGAGCAGAAACCCGAGTAGTACCTCAGTGTGGAACTTTACATTTCTCCCTGTTAAAATTCATTTTATTGATTTTAGCCCAATTTTCCAGCCTTTCATCCTGGACTCTGCATGAACTTGTGCGAATGTGCTATTGAATTTCATTAATGTGGCTAAGAGGGAGAAAAAACACGAACGCAGTTTCACTTGGAGCATGTAGAAAAACGTAAAAGGTACTTGAACGCTACAAGCAAAGCAGAGTTATTCTATACACTGAGAGCATCCCTGGATCTCACTTTGGAAGACATTACAGAGATTTTACTTAAAATGGGAAGACAGGGCAATTGCTGTTGCCACTTGGACTGTTTTTTCTCTCCTAACATGAGTGTAGCAAACCTCCATCACCACCACCCCAGTAAAAAAAAAAAAGTCATTGCATGGTGGCATTGTTTTTATCAATGCAACAGTGACACCTAGCTGCCAAAATTGCTTACTGTAAGCTACCTGTAGATAGATCCAGGTGAGCAGCCGTATTGGTCCGAAGCAGTAGAACAAAGTAGGAGTCAAGGAGCACCTTTAAGACCAACAAAGTTTTCTTCAGAATGTAAGCTTCCATGTGCATGCACACTTCTTCGGACCAGTGGTTTAGAAGAATGTGGTTTAGAAGAATGCAGTGGTTCAAACGCTTGGGGCTCTTTAGCTTGGAATGAAGAAAGGTTCAAACGCTTGGGGCTCTTAAGCTTGGAGAAACGTCGACTGCGGGGTGACATGATAGAGGTTGACAAGATGATGCCTGGGATGGAGAAGGTAGAGAAAGCAGTCCTTTTCTCCCTTTCTCACAGTACAAAAACTCGTGGGCATTCAATGAAATTGCTGAGCAGTCGGGTTAGAACGGATAAAAGGAGGTACTTCTTCACCCAAAGGGTGATTAACATGTGGAATTCACTGCCACAGGAGGTGACGGCGGCTACAGGCATAGCCAGCTTCAAGAGGGGGTTAGATAAAAATATAGAGCAGAGGTCCATCAGTGGCTATTAGCCACAGTGTGTGTGTATATATATGTGTGTGTGTGTGTGTGTGTGTATATATATATATATATATATATATATATATATATATATATATATATATATATATATATATATATATATATATATATAAATTATTGGCCACTGTGTGATACAGAGTGTTGGACTGGATGGGCCATTGGCCTGATCCAACATGGCTTCTCTTATGTTCTTATGTGACGCAGACTGGATGGGCCGTTGGCCTGATCCAACATGGCTTCTCTTATGTTCTTATGTTCAGAATGCAAAATGGTACAAATCTAGCCTCTGTTTAAAAACCTCCAAGGAAGGAGAGCCCACCACCTCCCAAGGAGGAAGCCTGTTCCACTGAGGAACTGCTCTAGCAGTCAGGAAGTTCTTCCTGATGTTGAGTCAGAAACTCTTTTGATTTAATTTCAACCCATTGGTTCTGGTCCTACCTTCCAGGGCCACAGAAAATAATTCCACACCATCCTCTCTAGGACAGCCCTTCAAGTACTTGAAGATGGTGATCATATCACCTCTCAGCTGCCTCCTCTCCAGGCTAAACATGCCCAGCTCCTTCAACCTTTCCTCATAGGACTTGGTCTCCAGAGCCCTCACCATCTTCGTCGCCCTTCTCTGGACCCGTTCCAGCTTGTCTATATCCTTCTTAAAATGTGGTGCCCAAAACTGAACACTATACTCCAGGTGAAGTCTTACCAGAGCAGAGCAAAACGATACCATCACATCACGTGATCTGGACACTATACTTTTGTTGATACAGCCCAAAATTACATTTTGCCTTTTTAGACACCACATCACACTGTTGACTCATGTTCAGCGTATGATCCACTAAGACCCTTAGATCCTTTTTGCGCATACTACTACTAAGACAAGTCTCCCTCATCCTATAACCATGCATTGGATTTTTCCTACTTAAATGCAGAACTTTACATTTGTCCCTGCAAGCCCTGCGGAGCCTTGACCAGTTCCACAGGGCCTGCAAGACCACCCTTTTCAGGATGGCCTTTGCCGGCTGAGCGACTGATGCTAGTTGATTTCTATCACCATTAATTTTGTGAACAGAATTAGCACCTGAAATATATCTGTATTTGTATTTGTTTTAAATTGGAATGTTTTTAAGATTAATGTGATTTTAAACCTTTGTATAATTATATGGATATGTTGTTAGCCGCCCTGAGCCTGCTTTGGCGGGGAGGGCGGGATATAAATAAAATTTTATTATTATTATTATTATTATTATTATTATTATTATTATTATTATTATTATTATTATTATTATTATTATTATTATTATTATTAAAATTCATTGTACTGGTTTTAGCCCAGTTTTCCAGCCTGTCAAGGTCATCCTGTATCCCGTTTCTGTCTTCTACTGTATTTGCAACCTCTCCCAATATAGTATCATCTGCAAATTTAATAAGCATTCCCTCTATTCCTTCATCCAAATCATGGATAAAGATGTTGAACAAAACAGGTCCCAGGACAGATCCTTGAGGCACTCCACTTGTCACTCCTCTCCAAGAGGATGAGGAACCATTCACAAGCATTCGTTGGGTGCGATCTGCCAGCCAGTTACAGATCCACCTAACGGTAACAGGATCTAAACCACATTTTACCAACTTGTCAACAAGGATAGTGTGTGGAACCTTAGCAGAAGCCTTACTGAAATCAAGATAAAGTCAAAAGCCTTACTGAAATTGAGATAAATCTTGATTCTGTACACAGAACTGCCTGATAAATAATGACATTGGTGGTGTTAACAATTCAAGTGGCAATGACTTTATTGTAATACGAAAAACTGTATTGGAATTTGTAATTGCCATTCCTAATTTTTTGAACCTCCCAGACTTAAAAAGAGCAATGAAGTCTCTTTCTTGAGATAAGGACCGCTTTATCCTTTTCATGACCTCACAAGAAAAACAGCGTGCATTACACAGTTGATTTTGTAGTCTTTCCGTTATTGTATAGTCCAGGGGTGGCCAAACTTGCTTAATGTAAGAGCCACATAGCATACATGTCAACTGTTTGAGAGCCGCAAGACATGGCCATCAGATACTTGAGAGCCGGAAGGAAGGAAGATGGGGAGGGAGGGGTGGAAAGGAAGCAACTTAAACTTTAAATGCATTCGCCAAGCCAGCCAATGGTTCAGTGGAGACTTCAAGAGCCACGCTGTGTGAAAGAGCCACATGGGGAGGGACGGTGGCTCAGTGGTAGAGCATCTGCTTGGGAAGCAGAAGGTCCCAGGTTCAATCCCCGGCATCTCCAAAAAAGGGTCCAGGCAAATAGGTGTGAAAAACCTCAGCTTGAGACCCTGGAGAGCCGCTGCCAGTCTGAGAAGACAATACTGACTTTGATGGACCAAAGGTCTGATTCAGTATAAGACAGCTTCATATGTTCATATGTTCACGTGTGGTTCCCAAGCTGCAGTTTGGCGACCCTTGGTATAGTCGGTAATGTGTACTGGAGAATGTGTGGAAATCCCATGGTTCTAAAAAACATTATCAAAGGATTGGCTCACCCATTCTTCTTAGCCCATAATGCGTACTGGCTGTCTCTTGAATCACGGGCTGCTCTGATTGCTAACTGTTTGCAACTTCAAAGAAGGCAGTGCAAAGAAACACAATGCACTGTTGCTAAATTATGATGTTGCAATGTTTTACTTTCATGAGCCAGATGGATACGAGGTGACTATATTAACCATTTTTTTTTCTAAAGATGGCTTGCTGTTCAAAGGAAGATCCTAATGACACAAACTGGCGAGAGCCAATTTGGTGTTGTGGTTAAGTGCATGGACTCTTATCTGGGAGAACCGGGTTCGATTCCCCACTTTGATTCGTGCAGCTGCTGGAATGGCCTTGGGTCAGCCATAGCTCTCCTGGAGTTGTCCTTGAAAGGGCAATTTCTGGGAGAGCTCTCTCAGCCCCACCCACCTCGTAGGGTGTTTGTTGTGAGGGAAGAAGATAAAGGAGATTGTAATTTTTATTTTTATTTATTTATTTATGATTTATATCCCGCCCTTCCCACCAAGGTGGCTCAACAGATAAGTCAGACATAAAATATTAAGTTAGTATTTAAATATATAAACATTTAAAACATTCAAAACATTTAAAACCTTAAAAACATTAAGCATTGCAGCAGTATGCATAGCCACCCTGAGCCGCATTGGTCGGGGAGGGCGGGATACAAATAAAATGTGACTGACTGCAAGGATCTGATAGAGCTACATTTAGTTTCCTATGTCAGTTAGGTGTAAGCTAGCCGGAAGAGGGTTGTCTTACAGGCCCTGCGGAACTGAATAAGGTCCCGCAGGGCCCTCACCTCCTCCGGCAGCTGGTTCCACTATGTAGGGGCCATAACAGAGAAGGCCCTGTCCCTAGTAGATTTTAGGCGGGCTTCTTTTGGCCCAGGGATAACAAGAAGATTTTGGGTTCCCGATCTCAGTACTCTCTGGGGAACATGTGGGGAGAGACGGTCCTTCAGGTAGGCAGATCCTAGGCCATATAGGGCTTTAAAGGTAATGACCAGCACCTTGTACCGGACTCGGTAGATTGTAAGCCACTCTGACTCTGATTCAGAGAGAAGGGTGGGATATGAATCTAGGATCTTAACTTCCCTGCTATTCCTGGCCTCTTTCACAGAAGACTTCTTCCCATATCAACTCCACACACTCTTCTCTTTTGCCCCAATTAGTAAATGCTCCCCAAACTTTCTTTAGTGTTATAGGAAAAGTTCTTTTGTTTCATTGGCTACCATACAGAAAAATTTCACCACAATTTGTATTCCACTTTTCCTTGTAGTTCAAGGCTGTTCTTCCTAACATTTAACCGGAAACTCTTCTGACTTAATTTCAACCAGTTGGTTCTGGTCCAGCCTTCTGGAGTAATGGAAAACATCTCCACACCATCTTCTATATGACAGCCCTTCAAGCACTTGAAGATGGTGTTTGTATCAGTTCTCAGTTGTCTCCTCTCCCGGCTAAAAGCTCCTTCAGCCTTTCCTCATAGGACTTGGTCTCCAGACAATTGCTTTTGTAAGGTGCCATAAATACTGAATATTGAATACAAACTATTTATTTGATATTGGAATACTTATTTATTGACTTTTATCGCTGTTCTTTTTATTGGCATCATTTTGTATTTCAATGCATACTAATTTTTTTTTACTTTTGTAAGATGCCATAAATGCTAAATATGGAGTACAAAATATTTAGAAGAAGAAGAAGATATTGGATTTATATCCTGCCCTCCACTCCGAAGAGTCTCAGAGCGGTTCACAATCTCCTTTACCTTCCTCCCCCACAACAGACACCCTGTGAGGTAGATGAAGATATTGGATTTATATCCCGCCCTCCACTCCGAAGAGTCTCAGAGCGGCTCACAATCTCCTTTACCTCCCCCCCCCCCACAGCAGACACCCTGTGAGGTAGATGAAGATATTGGATTTATATCCTGCCCTCCACTCCGAAGAGTCTCAGAGCGGCTCACAATCTCCTTTACCTCCCCCCCCCCCCACAGCAGACACCCTGTGAGGTAGATGAAGATATTGGATTTATATCCCGCCCTCCACTCCGAAGAGTCTCAGAGCGGCTCACAATCTCCTTTCCCTTCCTCCCCCACAACAAACACCCTGTGAGGTGGGTGGGGCTGGAGAGGGCTCTCACAGCAGCTGCCCTTTCAAGGGCAACCTCTGCCAGAGCTCTGGCTGACCCAAGGCCATGCCAGCAGGTGCAAGTGGAGGAGTGGGGAATCAAACCCGGTTCTCCCAGATAAGAGTCCGCACACTTAACCACTACACCAAACTTGCTCTCTATTAGAGCTATGGCTGACCCAAGGCCATTCCAGCAGGTGCAAGTGGAGGAGTGGGGAATCAAACCTGGTTCTCCCAGATAAGAGAGCTATGGCTGACCCAAGGCCATGCCAGCAGGTGCAAGTGGAGGAGTGGGGAATCTAAACCCGGTTCTCCCAGATACGAGTCCGCACACTTAACTTTATTTGATATTGGAATACTTATTTATCGCTGCTCTTTTTGTTGACATCACATTTTATTTTATTTTTAGTTTGTAAAGGTTTTTATTAATTTTCTAGAAGTTGAGGGTAAGGGAGGATAAGAAATTAAAGTTATACATCAATCTTAGTCTGCATATAAAGTACTTTCATGAAATACAAGTCTGCATCAATTCTCTCGGCTTGGCTTCGCGAACGAAGATTTAAGAAGGGTGCAATAGTCCACGTTTGCTGCAGGCTCGCTGGTGGCTGACAAGACCAATGTGGGACAGGCAGGTCCGGCCACAGCGGCTGCAGGGAAAAGTCTGATTTAGGGTTGGTCCTGTAGCAGTGCGATTCTTCCTCAATCTCCTTTTGTCCTCAAGACCAGCTATGCGTGTGTTCTCAAAGGAAGAGACAGCCTGGTGGATGGTGTGCCTCCATGCTTTGCGATCTGAGGCTAGGTCAGACCACTGGTGATGGTTGATGTGACAGGTGCTAAGGGATTTCTTCAAGGAGTCCTTGTACCTCTTCTTTGGTGCCCCTCTATTTCGATGGCCGGTGGAGAGTTCGCCATACAGGGCAATCTTGGGAAGGCGGTGGTTTTCCATCCTAGAAATATGCCCTGCCCAGCGCAGCTGCGTCTTCAGCAGCAGTGCCTCGATGCTGGTAACCTCTGCCCGCTTGAGGACTTCAGTGTTGGTCACAAAGTCACTCCAGTGGATGTTGAGGATGGTGCGAAGGCAGCGCTGATGAAAGCGCTCAAGGAGTCGCAGGTGATGACGGTATAAAACCCATGATTCGGAGCCATAGATGAGGGTTGTCATCACAACCGCTTTGTAAACATTGATCTTTGTGCCTTTTTTCAGATGCTTGTTGCTCCACACTCTTTTGTGCAGTCGGCCAAATGCACGGTTTGCCTTTGCCAGCCTGTTGTCAATCTCCTTGTCGATCTTGGCATCTGAGGAGATGATGCACCCCAGGTAGCTGAACTGCTGGACTGTCTTCAGAACTGATTCACCCACAGTGATGCAGGGAGGGTGATAATCTTCCTGGGGTGCAGGCTGGTGGAGAACTTCTGTCTTCTTCAGACTAACTTCTAGGCCGAATAGCTTGGCAGCCTCTGCAAAGCAGGACGTCATATGCTGCAGAGCTGATACCGAGTGGGAGACGAGTGCAGCATCATCAGCAAACAGTAGCTCTCGGATGAGTTTTTCCATTGTCTTGGAGTGTGCCTTTAGTCGCCTCAGGTTGAACAGGCTGCCATCGGTGCGATAGCGGATGTAGACACCATCGTCCTCATCTAGATCTACTGCGGCTCTTTGAAGCATCATGCTAAAGAAGATCGTAAAGAGAGTTGGCGCGAGAACGCAGCCTTGCTTTACACCTGTGCCTATTGGGAAGGGCTCCGAGAGGTCGTTGCAGTGTCTGACTTGGCCTCGCTGGTCTTCGTGTAGCTGGATGATCATGCTGAGGAACCTTGGGGGACATCCTAAACGTTCCAAGATTTGCCACAGGCCTTTCCTGCTAACGGTATCGAAAGCTTTGGTAAGGTCGACAAAAGTCACATACAGACCCTTGTTCTGTTCCCTGCATTTCTCTTGGAGCTGTCTGAGAACAAATACCATGTCGGTGGTGCTCCTGTTAGCTCTGAAGCCGCACTGGCTCTCTGGGAGGAGTTCTTCTGCAATGGTGGGCACCAGTCTGTTCAGGAGTATTCTGGCAAGGATTTTGCCTGCGATGGAGAGCAGGGTTATCCCCCGGTAGTTGGAGCAGTCTGACTTTTCCCCTTTGTTCTTGTATAGGGTGATGATGATTGCATCGCGAAAGTCCTGTGGTAATTTGCCTTGTTCCCAGCAGGTGACAAGTACTTTGTGAAGTGAGCTATGTAGTACTGTGCCCCCATGCTTCCAGATCTCTGGTGGAATTCCATCAACTCCTGCTGCCTTGCCACTTTTCAGTTGCTTGATGGCTTTAACAGTCTCTTCTAGGGTGGGGATCTCATCCAACTCTGTTTTCACCGGTTGAAGTGGGGTGAGGTGGATTGCTGAATCTTGAACTACGCGGTTGGCACTGAAGAGAACCTGAAAATACTCCGACCACCGGTTCAGTATGGATGCCTTGTCTGTGAGGAGCACTTGGCCGTCTGCACTATGCAAGGGACTCTGAGCCTGATATGATGGACCATATACTGCCTTCAGGGCTTCGTAGAACCCTCTTAAATCACCAGTGTCTGCACACAGCTGGGTTCTCTCTGCAAGCTTGGTCCACCACTCGTTCTGAATGTCTCGAAGCTTGCGCTGGAGGTTGCTACATGCAGCGCGAAAGGTTGCTTTTTTCCCAGGACAGGAGGGCTGAGCAAGATGTGCTTGGTAGGCAGATCTCTTTTTTGCCAGTAATTCTTGGATCTCTTGATTGTTCTCATCAAACCAGTCCTTGTTCTTCCTTGTGGAGAACCCGAGGACTTCTTCAGAGATCTGCAGGACGGTAGTTTTTAGGTGTTCCCAGAGTGCTTCTGGAGAAGGGTCTGTGGGGCAACTGAGGTCCTCAATTCTTGACTGGAGTTTTGCCTGGAAGGCAGCTTTAACTTCGGCTGACTGGAGGCTGCCAACCTGAAACTTCCTCCGAGGGATACCTCCTCTCCTGGGTGTGGGTTTAAAGTGAAGATGGAGATTGCAGCGTACAAGACGATGATCCGTATGACATTCTGCGCTGGGCATTACTCGGGTGTGTAAGACATCTCGAAGGTCTCTCTGGCGCACCAGAATGTAGTCGATAAGGTGCCAATGCTTGGACCGTGGGTGCATCCAGGTTGTCTTCAGACTGTTCTTCTGCTGGAAGATAGTGTTGGTGATGGTGAGCTGGTGCTCCATGCAGAATTCTAGCAGGAGGCGCCCGTTGTCATTGCAGTTGCCAATGCCGTGTTTGCCAAGTACTCCTTTCCAGGCTTCCGAGTCTTTACCTACTCTGGCATTGAAGTCGCCAAGGATGATCACCTTGTCCTCTGTAGGGGTCTTCCGTACGAGGTTGCGTAGATCAGCATAGAACTTGTTCTTTTCTGCAGGATCTGCTTGAAGGGTTGGGGCATACACACTGAAGAGTGTTGCATGCTGCTTGTTTTGAAGTGGGAGGCGCATGGACATGATGCGATCTGAGTGACCTGTTGGAAGGTTTTCGAGTTTGGAGGCAATGGAGTTCCTGACCATGAAGCCAACGCCAGAAAGGCGGCTCTCAGCCTTTGACTTACCCGACCAGTAGAGGGTATAGCCAGCACCGTGTTCTTGAAGACTACCTTCCTCAGGGAAACGGACCTCACTGAGAGCTGCTATGTCGATATTCAACCTGAGAAGTTCGTGGGCAACTAGAGCAGAGCGTCGTTCAGGGCGACCACTGCCTACTGTGTCAAGCATGGTTCTGATGTTCCAACACGCAAGCTTTAGTCTTTGCACACTTTGTGAGGCAGGTGCATGCCTTTTCTTTGTTGTTATTTTTCGACCGCAAGTAAGGATGCCCGTTGACCGCGGCTAGCCAACTGGGGTGGGGGAGACGAGCTTTGTTTAGGCCACCTTTTCTAGGCCCCTCTCCGTGTGGAGCAAGCAGTGCTGTCCCTAGATAAGGCTGCTTGGTCGTTCAGGGTGCTGCCGAAAGATGCTTTCGTCTCCGGGTTAGCATCAGGCGACCAATATCCTGAACCGCCTACATGCAGGATCGGGACTGCGGCTTCCAGTGGCACCTTCCACCTGCCGTTTCGCCCCTTGCCTATCGCTGCAGGACTTGATGCGTTGTGGGTTGTGTGTGTGGATATGCCCTTCAGGCCTGCGCAGAGGAATTTTTTAGGTGAAGCGCAGTGTGCGCGGTACTGGCTCCACCCTTTCACCTGGGGGTCATCTGCCATGGCCCAGTAAGCCGGGACGCCGGCAGTGAGTCCTCCAGGTGGTAGGTGTTACATTAACGAGCTCTATCTGCCCGGGTTTGATGTTAGAGTTTTCCTTCTCTTAGGCTGACGAAGTTGGTGGGCCCAGCCTGCCCATCCGGTTATACCGCCGGACAATTCGGTCGCACCATGACGTAGCAAACTCTGTGAAAACGGGGGGGACCAGCGAGAAGGTGTTGCTACGGATGCAGTAATGCAGGAGAGGCCATTGCAGTGACCATCTGCCAGGCATAGCCAGACAGTGACCACGCGGCGTTCACTACACCGGGAGAGGAGAGGCTATGTATTGCGCATGCACTTTCCCTGGGGGGGTAGGATTCCCAGAGGGAGCCCACCCCCCACCCCCCCTGCATCAATTATACTTTCTTAAAATACATAAGTTGTCACATATTATTATCTCTTAGCTTTACATCATCAACATTTTGAAATTTTGTATTGTAAATCTCCTTGTTAAAATACCTCGTGTTTTAACAATTTATTGATAACATATGGTTACAAAACTTAATTATAAATTTCCTGTACTAACCCATATGATATTTCAATCCCCCCTCCCTCCCTCCCTTGTTTGACTTCCCCGAAGTTATATATTTAAGTTCAATACTAAAGGTACCAATAACTAATCAAAGTTCAATATTTTTTCCCCCTCATCAATACTAAAAAATTGTCCAGTGTCTTTTTACATTCCACTCTTTCTCCATATATCCTTTAAATTTCTTCCACTCCTTTTTGAATATATCTAGATCATAGTCCCTTAGAGTTCTAGTTAATTTGTCCATCTCACTCCACGATAAAACTTTCATAATCCAGTCCCATTTCTCTGGTATTTTTTCTTGTTTCCACAGCTGCGCATACAATGTCCTAGCAGCTGAGAGCAAGTACCAAATTAATGTCCTGTCTTCCTTTGAAAATTTTTCTAATTGTAATCCAAGCAAAAAAGTCTCTGCAGTTTTTTTAAAGTCATAACCCAAAATTTTGGAGATTTCTTGTTGTATCATCATCCAAAATTCTTTCGCTTTTTCACAAGTCCACCACATATGAAAAAAAGAACCTTCATGTTTTTTACATTTCCAGCATCCATCTTGTTAAAATACCTGTTCAATTTGACATTTCCAACAAAAGCAATCTTATAGTATAAAATACAGGAAAAAGGAGATATAAGTTCACACCAGAGAATCACATTTTATTTTAATTCATACAACATTTTTTTTTTACTTTTGTGAGCTGCCATGAATACTAAATATTGAGTACAAACTATTTGATATCGGAATACTAAATGTTTACTTAATATTTAATGTATTTTGATCCAAGGGACCCAGGGACAGGTACATGACTTCCTTCTCCATTTTATCCTCAACACAACCCTGCAAGGTAGGTTAGTCTGAGAAGGAATGATAGGCCTGAGATGATCCAATAAGTTTCATGGTAATTAGGGTTTGTAGAATCTTTCGGGATCAAGTGCCATGTTCTACTGGAGAAAGTTTTCCTTCCAGACGTTTTGTTCTCAGCTGCGGAGAACATCCTCAGTGGCGTTGCAGCCGGAGCAGGCGCTCAGACCTTCTTGGCTGCTGTGCATTGAGTGGGGCCAGGGCTGCTGGAGAGCTGCTATTTGTAGGCTGGAGGGGGTGTGATGAAAGGGCAATTGGTTTGTGGATGTGCCCATTGTTTGGTGGGGCTTCCTGGAAGGGTAGTGATAAGGAAACTGGCTGTTGAATGTGACCATTGTTCTGTGTTAATTGCTGGGAAGGTTGGAAGGGGTTTGAAGATAAGGAAGATGGTTGTTGACTGTGCTGATTGTTCTGTGGAATTTGCTGGTTGTTCTGAGACTTTCTGCAATTTATAGTCTGTAGGGTGTTTTGCAGAGCTGGGTACCAAGTTTGGTGGATGAAAATGCCTTCTTCCTTTCTGTTAAAATTGTGCTGGTGTTTGTAAATCTCAATAGCTTCTCTGTTCAGGCGGGTATGATAATGTGAGACCGTAAAAAGGACTTCAGTTCTTTCAAAGTGGATGACGTGGTCTCCTTCTTGAAGTGCATGTTCAGCTACAGCTGATTTTTCTGGCTGAAACAAGCGACAGTGTCTCTTGTGTTCGGTGAGACGGGTGTTGATACTGCGTTGGGTAGTGCCAATGTAGACTGCACCACAGGAGCAGGGTATTTTGTAGACTCCAGGGGTTGAAAGTGGATCTCTCATATCTTTGGCCGAGCACAGCATGTGGCAGATCTGTTGTGTGGGCTTGAAGACTGTGTCAACAGTTTCATGGTAATTTGAGAATTTGGACTTTGGTATCTCTGTTCCTAGTCCAGGACTCTGACCATTACACTAAACTGCTGAGAGTATAGGCATACTAAATAAATGAGTAATGCTCAATTAAAAAGTATGATATAAAATGACAGTAAAATGAAACAGATCGATGTGTTTGTGACAGACCGTCAAGCAACTGTGAATGATTTCAGAGCCTCTCGTTAGCCTGACATATTAGAAAATGCCTGTACTTGGACAAGTTTTACCTCAGCATTTTCAGCCCCTGATTTCACCTGACCTTTCCCCTCAGTGTTAAATAAAACCTTTCCTTATTTTTAAATTTTGAAGTGCCATTTTCAAGGGTTTAAGTTAAAGGCCAATCCTATCCCTTCCCTCTGGTTTCTGAGCTGAGGAAAAAGCCAAAATATATCTTACTGACGGGGTGGGACAGTCGACGTTTCTTCAGAGGAGGGGGAAAAAACATCTTACCAGGCCTGCTCAGTCAGTGAGGTGACAGAAAAATGGAGGGAAATCTAGTCTCTGAAAGAGGGAAGTGGATGAGGAGCATCGTGGTATCAGAAAACCAAAATTAGTAAAATAAATCAGAATCCTGGGGTATTTCATTTGATACCTAGAAGTTATTTGTGTAGTATTAACCAGGAGCCCTTGGACTTGATTATATCTGAATATCTCTAATTCACAAATTGGCTGTTTTGAAAGGTGGACTCTATGGCATTGTACCATGCTGAGGCCTTCCCTCCCCAAACCCCATCCTCTACTGGATCCACCTCCAAAGTCTCCAGGAATTTTCCAACACAGACCTGGCAAACCTAAACACAGAAATTGTTCCTTAGATTGACATCTTTATTGTTTTTATGATAGTAACAACTGTTTTAACATTTTGATGTGATTATTGTTATAGTTTTTATGTTGCAACCCTCCTTGAGTTTGTTCGTGGGGAGGGTGGGCTGGAGAGAGAGAGAGAGAGAGAGATGATAGATGATAGATAGATAGGTAGATGGTAGATAGATGGTAGGTAGGTAGATAGACAGATAGACACAGAGAGAGAGAGAGAGAGATGACAGACAGACAGACAGATAGAAGACAGACAGATAGATAGATAGATAGATAGATAGATAGATAGATAGATAGATAGATAGATAGATGATAGATAGATAGATAGATAGATAGATAGATAGATAGATAGATAGATAGATAGATAGATAGATGATAGATAGATAGATAGATAGATAGATAGATAGATAGATAGATAGATAGATAGATAGATAGATAGATAGATAGATAGATATAGGAGGTAGGGAGGTAGAGAGAGAGGACAGACAGACAGACAGACAGGTAGGTAGGTAGATAGGAGGTAGGTAGGTAGATAGACAGACAGACAGACAGACAGACAGACAGACAGACAGACAGACAGACAGACAGATAGATAGATAGATAGATAGATAGATAGATAGGAGGGAGGGAGGGAGGGAGGGAGGGAGGGAGGGAGGGAGGGAGGGAGGGAGGTAGAGACAGACAGACAGCCATATGAAAAGATACAGGGAAGGAGCTCCAGAGATGGGCTAGCACTACAGAAGCAGTCCTATTGCTGGTAACTTTCATGATCTCAGAAGACAGGGACAGCCAGACAGAGTTCTTAGCACCGCCTCAGGAAAAGCCAGGAAATGATTTTGATAGTGCTGGGGGAAAGTAAAGTTTGGGGAGGATGCGATGTCCCTTCTGGGATACACTATAGGAATTTCCCCTAATCTCTATTGTAAAGACCATAGGGCAATGGGGAAATTCCTAGAGACTATGGGAGCCCTTTTTCTGTGCTTTTTACCTCCCTGACCCTCAGTTTTTTGAGAGCAGGGGACTGGGCTCAAGGTGGGAATTTATCCACCACCGGTGGGCAAATTGTAAAGCTGTACCCAGAATAGATCCTCTCATGAGGATCTTAGCAGTTGGACGAGTTCCTATGGAAGTAGCGTAGGCAATCCTCCAGTGTTAAATAGTGGGTTTGATACATGAAGAGGCTAAATTGCAGTGACCAAAGCTCTTTATTGTGATTACAGCATGGCAAGAGTTAAACTAAGACTGCTGAAATGGGCCAATGGGGCCAACTATATACACTCTAAAGTTCCCTCGCTAGAACGTCATTGGGTCATTTAAACCAACAAGGGGCTGGCGATTGGTCAAGGGAAGCAGGGATTTGGATCCTGCTTCCCATTGTATTCGTGTCCCCAAGCTCAGTCTTAAAAGGCTCCAATGAGCCAGGCAAGATACAATAGAGTGGGTTCTTAGGCATTGAAGAGGCGAGGTGGAAGTGATAACGAGCTCTTTATTGAGTACAGCATGGTAGGTGGCTGCACTAACTGAACTGAGGAACGTTGGGCCAACTATATGCAACCCTAGGTTCCCACGCTAGCATGTGATTGGGTCATTCAAACCAGCAGGGGGCCTGTGATTGGAGCAGGGCAGTTGGGATTTGGATCCTCCTGCCTATTGTTCCTAGCTGAGTCCTTCAGGCTCCAATGAGCCAGGCAGGAAATCCATTTGGTAACACATAGACCGTTTTCGCACACAGCTTACCACGCAGTCACGTTCCTGTTCTCTCCGCAGCGTCCGTCGGATTTCCCACCATCTGCGCCGGAGTTACAGGAAGTGCCGCGGCTTTTGCGTAAACTGGGTTTTAGCGGTTTACGTTTGCTACGCAAAAGCCGCAGCACTTCCTGTAACTTCGGAAATCCGACGGACGCTGCGGAGAGAACAGGAACGTGACTGCGTGGTAAGCTGTGTGCGAAAACGGTCATAGATTCACGTAGGCTGATTCTACATTCGTGTTTGGGTCTGCTTTTCTGAGCACTGAAATCGCCTTCTAGAAATCCGGAGTATATTTTTTCATCTACACTCAAAATTTTGCTGCTGAACTTCCCTTCCACATTTGCTTGCTTTACTGGAGGAGGGGAGGGGGGCAGGTTTAAGAGTTCCTTTGTTCTTTCTTGAGAAACGAGTTTATTGCCCTGTTTCCCAGGAAAGATGTCGTTTTTATGGTCCTGTGGAATGCGTTTCCTGGAAAACCCTCATTCAAAAGCAGTCTTGGAAAGTCAGGGGCAACTCCGCGCTGAAAACGGCGTCAGAGCTAATTCAGGAATTTAAATGTAAATGACGGTCAAAACACCAGAGCCAGACAGAAGTCAAGGCACATTGTAATGTATTATTTATTTATTTATTTATTTATTTATTTATTTATTTATTTATTTATTTATTTATTTATTTATTTATTTATTTATTTATCTAAGATTTATATCCCGCCCTTCCCACTAGGTGGCTCAGGGCGGCTTACAACATGTAAAACTAACATAAAATATAAAATTAAGCATGAAAATTAACATTTCATAATTTATAGTTAAAAATCTAAACAATTATTATATACATAAACATTAAAATCATACAGCGGTCTTAAAGTTACACTCGATTCAAGTTCAATTTCAGATTCAGTATTTCGGTGTTCAGTGTTTGATGTTCGATGCCGGTTAGCTGTGGGCCAGCCGGAAGAGGGCTGTCTTACAGGCCCTGCGGAATTCGGTAAGGTCCCAATGTAGATGATCACTTTGGAAAGCGCAGCATTACTGGATCTTTTGCCCAGTGTAAAATCAGCCATACATAACACAAGAACTCACCCATAACATGAGTCCACATGCACAGCACCCAAGGACAGGGTCTCATAGTCCTTCAGATGCCCCAGTCCCCGCGGAAGCCATTTTGTGGACTCTCTCTCCAAATTGTCTTTAAATTAGGCATAAGAGTTGAAAGAGTTTAGTCTGCTACTCCGATGCCCGTGGTATCTCGCCCTGCTTGGCACCTTGCATCTGTTCTTCCAATTAGGAGTGACGAGATCACATTAACGAGGCAAGCACTCGTATCCAATTGCCCGAAGCCGAGGGATGCTTAGGAAAAGCCAATGCATTGTTACAACCTGTTCTGCTACCTGCGGCCATTAAATCATCACGCCTAAAGTTGTGGTGGAAATTATTTATAAACATAATAGGCAACCGACTTCTGTCATTCTTCTCCTGAACTCCGAAAGAATGGCAGCCTGGGAGACCGTACTGTCTGCTCTGCTCCTCTTCCTGCTCGCGGGGCTCTATTTGGCAGGAGCGTTCCGCCGGCAAAGAGCTGAAGAGCCGCCCCTGGACAAAGGCTTCCTTCCGTGGCTGGGCTATGCGCTGGCTTTCAAGAAAGACGGCCTGGAACTTCTGCAAAGAATGCAAAAGAAACACGGGGACATTTTCACTCTTCTGATCGGAGGCCGCTTCATCACGTTTGTGCTGGACCCTCATTCTTATGGCGCCATCGTGAAAGAATCCAAAAGCAAGCTGGATTTTGACATGTTTGGATCAGAGGTGGTCTCGGCCTTGTTTCGCTTTTCTCCTGCTGGGGAAGACCACAAGCTGATGATGGCGTTGAGTGCGAAATATCTAATGGGAGAGGGATTAGCTGTTATGAATCAGGCCATGGTTGAAAACTTACAGATTGTGATGTTCCACAAGAAGGGCTCCAGAGACGAGAATGGCTCCTGGCAACAAGATGGAGTCTACCGCTTCAGCTGCAACACCATTTTCACGGCTTCCTTCCTCAGTTTCTTCGGCCACGAGTCAGAGGATAAGGCAGAGAAGAAGGTAAACCTGACCGATCATGAAATCGTTCAGTTTGAAAAGCTCTTTGAAGAACTGCATAAATTTGATCTTCTGGTCCCCAGCATGGTCTATAAAACATTGGCCCCTGGGCAAAGGAAAGAAGCCCAGCAGCTGTACAATTTCTTCTGGGACATCCTGTCAGTGAGTAAAATGCACAAGAGGTACAATGTCTGTAGCTGGATTAGTGAACAAGAACGGATATGGGCTGAAAAGGGGATGCCTGAAAATATCAGAGCTAGACATCTGTTTCTTATGCTCTGGGCAGTCCAAACGAATACCGGTCCGGCTTCCTTCTGGGTTCTCATCCACCTTCTAAAATATCCTGAAGCGATGGAAGCCGCGAGGAAAGAAGTAGACGGGTTGCTCAAAGAGAACGGCCCCCGCGTCAAGTTAGGGGACCAACTGATCGACCTCACCAGGAAGATGTTAACCAAAAGCCCAGTCCTGGGCAGTGTGATTGAGGAAACGTTGCGCCTGAAAGTGAGGTCGATTCTGATGAGATCTGTGGTGAAAGATATGGACCTCCAGATGGATAACGGGAGGAGGTACGCCCTCCGCAAAGGAGACAGGGTCGCGCTGTCCCCTTACGTGGCCGCGCAGACGGACCCAGAAGTCTATCCCGACCCGCTGACTTTCCGATATGACCGGTTTCTGAACTCTAACGGTCTTGTGAAGAACTTCTACAAGAGTGGGAAAAAACTGAAATACTATAATGTCCCATTTGGAATAGGGCCGTCTAAATGCCCCGGACGCTTCTTCGCCGTGACTGAAATAAAAATGTTTGCTTTCCTGATGCTGGCCTGCTTTGACCTTGAGCTGGTCGATGGCGAAGAGGAAATCCCACCAGCTGATAAGAGCCAGTTTGGATTTGGAACAATTCTGCCAGTCCACGACATCCAATTTAGATATCGCCTACGCTGTCAGTTAGACACAAAATAGAACTGTTGGTGTTGGTGTTCTGCTATGTATGGCTTCATATTTAGTTTAGCGACGTTCTTGCAAATTGGGACACCAGAACTGGGGGAGGAAGGGGCAAATACTAGGCTTTCTCCATCTATCCCCAATCGTTATTCTGTTTTCCCTTGCTAACCTTCCCCAAGTACTTTCCTTCTCTCTCCCCTTTGGTAATTTCCGGCAGATAGCTGGGTTGGCTTGCAGATTTAAGTCCAGTAGAACCTTAAAAGACCAAGAAGGATTTCCAGGGCATAAGCTTTCAAGAGTCAAAAGGAACTTTGACACTCAAAAGCTTATACCCTGGGACAGGGGTGGTTTTGTAGAAAAACAGGTGGTGGAGCTCATCCAGGGATTGTTATTGCAGCTGCACCTACTATTCAATGGACAAGGTAGGAAGGAGGAGGGGGAGCCGTCAGAAAGGTTCAGGAGCTGCACACCTGCTGAATTCAATATCCTGGGGATATTCAGAGTCTTGTGTTGGTCTACAGTAGAAGAGCTGGATTCAAATCCAGTAGCACCTTAAGAGACCAACAAGAAGTGAGCAATGACTCACAAAAGCTCCTGCTGTGCCCCCAATTTTGTTAGTCTTTAAGGAGTTTCTGGGCTCTTGCTCATTTCTACCGTTACAGCTACTCATCTTGACACATCAAGATTTTCGGGGTATGAATTTCCAAGAGCCAAAACTCCCCTCGTGTCTCAAAAGCTCATACCCTGCAAAACTTGTTGGAATTGCCAATCCCAAGGTAGGGGCAGGGGATCCCCCCGTTTTAAGTCTCTCCCCCCTCTTCAGGGTTATCAGAAAGCAGGATGGGAGGGAGGGAAATATCTGCTGGGCACTCCATTATTCCCTGATTTCACCTTACCTTTTTCCATAGGTCTCCATAGGGTATAATGGAGAATCGATTTCTTGGCATCTGGGGCTCCGGCAGGGGGGCTGTTTTTTGAGGTAGAGACACCAAATTTTTAGCATAGCATCTGGTGCCTCTCCTAAAAAACCCCCCCTCCAAGTGTCAAAAAGATTGGCCCAGGGGGTCTAATTCTATGAGCCCCCAAAAGAAGGTGCCCCTATCCTTCATTATTTGTGGCTATTAGCCACAGTGTGTGTGTGTGTGTGTGTGTGTGTATTTGGCCGCTGTGTGACACAGAATGTTGGACTGGATGGGCCATTGGCCTGATCTAACATGGCTTCTCTTATGTTCTTCTGTGACACAGAATGTTGGACTGGATGGGTCATTGGCCTGATCTAACATGGCTTCTCTTATGTTCTTATGTTCTTATTTCCAATGGAGGGGAGACTCTTAAAAGGAGTGCGGTCCCTTTAAATGTGATGGCCAGAACTCCCTTTAGAGTTCAATCGTGCTTGTCACAACCTTGATCCTGGCTCCATCCCAAAGTCTCCTGGCTCCACCCCCAAAGCCCCCAGATATTTCCTGAGTCAAACCTGACAACCCATCTTGTTGGACTTTTAAGAGTCCAGTGGACTCGCATCTTGCTTTCCCCCTTTGACTAACCCCCAGCCTCCTCTGCTCCTCCTATCGCATTTCCTTCCTTCCTCCTTTGGCCTCTGAGAAGGAAGTTGTCAGTGATTGGTGGACAGTGAAGTTATCAGAGATTGGTGGACAGGACACCCACATGTACAGGGCATGTAGGAAATCCACTGGTATCCACCAGACAATGAATTCACCAATGGAGATGGAGGGATAGAGAACCTGTAGGATCTTCCCTGCGTGATAACGGAAAGGGGCAGGGCGTCACTCTTATGCTGAACCTGTGACAATCTAGCCATTGAGACTGTATCAGTGCACAGTGCCCAAACATTTACACTCTTATGTCTCTAAAACTATCGTGCGGCAGGGTGGGGATTAGAGAATGTCCACCGCAGACCCTAACCTAACAAAAGCTTCCGTTATCAGTTCGGGGCTGTGGCCAGCGAAATATGGCAGGATTGAAACCATGTCCTGTTGAATCCTGTTCAAATCCCACTGTCCTTCACCCCGTAATTACCCATCACTGTGTGTCTGTTCTGTGCCATCAAGCCTCTTCTTCTTTTTGAACATATGATGTGTTATTTTAAAAATTCCAAGTTATACGGAACTTTGTTGGATGAAGTAGCATTGAGTAGATTAATTCCACCCATAACAAAATTCTACTGTGCATAAAATACTATGGTATATACAACTTCATAGTACATCTTATTCAGCATTTAAGCTAACGTCCAGCTCGCCAATCAATCTTTCAATGAGAGCCAGTTGGGTATAGTGGCTAAGTACGTGGACTCTTATCTGGGAGAACCAGGTTTGATTCCTTCCCTTGCAGCTGCTGGAATGGCCTTGGTCAGCCATAGCTTTCGGAGGAGTTGTCCTTGAAAGGGCAGCTGCTGTGAGAGCTCTCTCAGCCCCTCTCACCTCACAGGGTGTCTGTTGTGGGGGAGGGAGATAAAGGAGATTGTGAGCTGCTCTGAGACTCTGAAAATCAGAGTGTAGGGGGGGATATAAATCCAATATCTTCTTCTTCTCCAATAGTTAAATAAATACATATATAAATAAATATCTTATTAAGGATAAATTAACTGATAATTGGGCTAGAATTTTTGACTCTTAAGCTAAGAATAATGCCTTGCTCCATCCAAAGCCAAACAAAAGGGAATACTTAAATAAAAAGAGAAAGCATAAGTGAGAAAGGATCATAGTGAGAGAAATTGAAGGTAAATTAGCTTGGAGAAACGTCGACTGCGGGGTGACATGATAGAGGTTTACAAGATTATGCATGGGATGGAGAAAGTAGAGAAAGAAGTCCTTTTCTCCCTTTCTCACAATACAAGAACTCGTGCGCATTCGATGAAATTGCTGAGCAGACAGGTTAAAACAGATAAAAGGAAGTACTGCTTCCCCCAAAGGGTGATTAACATGTGGAATTCACTGCCACAGGAGGTGGTGGCGGCTACAAGCTTCAAGAGGGGATTGGATAAAAATATGGAGCAGAAGTCCATCAGTGGCTATTAGCCACAGTGTGTGTGTATTGGCCACACAGTGTGTGTATTGGCCACTGTGTGATATAGAGTGTTGGACTGGATGGACCATTGGCCTGATCCAACATGGCTTCTCTTATGTGACACAGAGTGTTGGACTGGAGGGGCCATTGGCCTGATCCAACATGGCTTCTCCTATGTTCTAATGTGATGCAGAGTGTTGGTCTGGAGGGACCATTGGCCTGATCCAACATGGCTTCTCTTATGTTCTTATGTGACACAGAGTGTTGGACTGGAGGGGCCATTGGCCTGATCCAACATGGCTGTTCCTTTTTTCTTAAGTTGTGTTAATAGGTAAGATGTTTTTAGATCCAGTATATTCCAGAAATGGAAGCCATTTTTCTTCAAAAGATGTGACACCGGGGTGAATTGAGTCTCTTCTGACCCTTCTTACACACCCAGGGAAACGCTGTTTGCTGCTTTGGGGTCAGGCAGTGATTCTCTAGGCCAGTTTGGCCGAGGATCCTGGAGAGGTTTTTGTTTTCTTTTTTGCCATATTTGGGGTTTGGAGCAGGGTGTGTGTGTGTGTGTGTGTGTGTAGGGGAGGGGAACTTGTGAATTTCCTGCATTGTGCAGGGGGGTTGGACTAGATGACCCCAGAGGACCCTTCCAACCCTAGGATTCTGGACCCTATGAATGGATGAAGATTGTTACAGAGATAGGGTTGCCAGCCTCCAGGTGGGATCTGGGGATCTCCTCGAATCGCAGCTTGTCGCCAGACTACGGAGATCAGTTCCTCTGAAGGAAACGGATGCTTTGAGGGGGGTCCCTGTCCTTTCCAGGCTCCACCCCCAAATCTCCAGGAGTTTTAGGGTTGCCAAGTCCAATTCAAGAAATATCTGGGGACTTTGGGGGTGGAGCCAGGAGACTTTGGGGGTTCAGCAAGGAGACTTTGGGGGTGGAGCCAGGAGCAAACTTGCGACAAGCATCATGGAAAAGGTGTGCAGTCCCTTTAAATGTGATGGCCAGAACTCCCTTTGGTGTTCTGGCCATCACATTTCAAGGGACCGCACGCCTTTTCAATGCCTTCCCTCCGTTGGAAATAATGAAGGATAGAGGCACCTTCTTTCGGGGCTCATACAATTGGTGAAGGGCGGTCCAATCCTTTTGAAATTGGGAGGGTATTTAGGGGAGCGGCGCTGGATGAACATATGAATATACGAAGCTGCCTTATACTGAATCAGACCTTTGGTCCATCAAAGTCAGTATTGTCTTCTCAGACTGGCAGCGGCTCTCCAGGTTCTCAAGCTGAGGTTTTTCACGCCTATTTGCCTGGACCCTTTTTTGGAGATGCCAGGGATTGAACCTGGGACCTTCTGCTTCCCAAGCAGATGCTCTACCTCTGAGCCACCATCCCTCCCCAATGCTGAAAATTTGGTGCCTCTTTCTCAAATAACAGCCCCCCTCCCTCCCAGCCCCAGATACCCACAGACCAATTCTCCATTATACCCTATGGGAATCTGTCTCGATAGGGAATAATGGAGTGCCCAGCGGAGATTCTCGCCCCCCCCCTCCGCTTTCTGATGACCCCGATGCAGGGGGAGGGGCTCCAAACCAGGGGATCCCTGCCCCCAATAGGGAATTGACAACCCTAAGGAGTTTCCTAAATGAGCTGGCAACAATATCCCCCTCCCCCGGCCGGAGGTGACCTGAGGACCTGGCAACGCTCTACCATGTTGGTCTGCAGTAGATAGTGTTGCTAGCACCCCGCCCCCCCTCCCAGTAGGGTTGCCAAGTCCAATTCAAGAAATATCTGGGGACTTTGGGGGTGGAGCCAAGAACAAGGCTGTGACAAGCATAACTGAACTCCAAAGGGAGTTCTGGCCATCACATTTAAAGGGACAGCACACCTTTTTAAATGCCTTCCTTCCATAGGAAATAATAAAGGATAGGGGCACCTTCTTTCGAGGCTCATAGAATTGGACCCTTTGGTCCAATCTTTTTGAAACATGGGAGGTATTTTGGGGAGAGGCACTAGATGCTATACTGAAAATTCAGAGCCTCTACTTCAAAAAAAACAGTCCCCCCAGAGCCCCCGATACCCGCAGATCAATTCCCCATCATTCCCTATGGGAATCGTTCATGGTGGTGCATAATGACTATGGGGGCGGGGCTTCCCCTGCCTGCCGGCCAGCTGGCTGGAGGAGGGGGGAAGCCTGTAAAACCAGTGGATCCCCCGCTGGGACCTGGGAATTGGGAAGCCTACCTCCCAGCCACTGGCAGGGCGTGGGGGTAGAGATGCCAACAGTGAGGACAACAGAGATCGGTTAACCTGGAGAAAATGGCTGCTTTGGAGGATGGGTCTATAGCAGGGGTCCTCAAACTACGGCCCGCGGGCCAGATGCGGCCCGCTGAGGATGTTTATGTGGCCCGCCGGGTTATGGCAAAATCAGACCGGAAGTGACGTTTGACTTAAACTCGCGTTAGCAATGCACACTTCCGGCACTGGGCTGAGGCGGCGGAGACAGAGTGTGAGGTGATACCGAGGTGAGGTGAGTTCCCAGGCCGGGGTGTGTGGTGTGGGGAAGGGAGAGAGATGCAGAAGATGGAGAACTGACGGCCCGCGGCCTTGTACAGTAACGGCAGTCCGGCCCTCCAACAGTCTGAGGGACAGTGAACTGGCCCCCTATTTTAAAAGGTTGAGGACCCCTGGTCTATAGCATCATTGAAGTCTCTCCCAAACCCTGTCTTCCTCAGACTGCACCCCTCAAATCTCTAGGTATTTTTCAACCTGGAACTGGCAACCCTATGAGTGAGTGTGAAGAAAAACAGCTTGGGCCAGGCAAATGGAGATGCAGGGAGGTCTCAGCTTTCTGTGGGGTATAGGGCTTCCCTCTCTCTCTTGTCCTCTGGGAGACTGATGTTTGGAGCTGATCTCCAGAGAGCCGGTTTGGTGTCGTGGTTAAGTGAGCGGACTCTTCTCTGGGAGAACCGGGTTTGATTCCCCACTCCTCCACTTGCAGCTGCTGGAGTGGCCTTGGGTCAGCCATAGTGGTGAAGTGAACGGACTCTTATCTGGGAGAACCGGGTTTGATTCCCCACTCCTCCACATGCAGCTGCTGGGATGGCCTTGGGTCAGCCATAGTGGTGAAGTGAACGGACTCTTATCTGGGAGAACCGGGTTTGATTCTCCACTCCTCCACATGCAGCTGCTGGAGTGGCCTTGGGTCAGCCATAGTGGTGAAGTGAACGGACTCTTATCTGGGAGAACCGGGTTTGATTCCCCACTCCTCCACATGCAGCTGCTGGAGTGGCCTTGGGTCAGCCATAGTGGTGAAGTGAACGGACTCTTATCTGGGAGAACCGGGTTTGATTCTCCACTCCTCCGCTTGCAGCTGCTGGGATGGCCTTGGGTCAGCCATAGTGGTGAAGTGAGCGGACTCTTATCTGGGAGAACCGGGTTTGATTCTCCACTCCTCCGCTTGCAGCTGCTGGGATGGCCTTGGGTCAGCCATAGTGGTGAAGTGAGCGGACTCTTATCTGGGAGAACCGGGTTTGATTCCCCACTCCTCCACTTGCAGCTGTTGGAATGGCCTTGGGTCAGCCATAGTGGTGAAGTGAGCGGACTCTTATCTGGGAGAACCGGGTTTGATTCCCCACTCCTCCACTTGCAGCTGCTGGAATGGCCTTGGGTCAGCCATAGTGGTGAAGTGAGCGGACTCTTATCTGGGAGAACCGGGTTTGATTCCCCACTCCTCCACTTGCAGCTGCTGGAATGGCCTTGGGTCAGCCATAGTGATGAAGTGAGTGGACTCTTATCTGGGAGAACCGGGTTTGATTCCCCACTCCTCCGCTTGCAGCTGCTGGGATGGCCTTGGGTCAGCCATAGTGGTTAAGTGAGCGGACTCTTATCTGGGAGAACCGGGTTTGATTCCCCACTCCTCCACTTGCAGCTGTTGGAATGGCCTTGGGTTAGCCATAGTGGTTAAGTGATTGGACTCTTATCTGGGAGAACCGGGTTTGATTCCCCACTCCTCCATTTGCAGCTGCTGGAATGGCCTTGGGTTAGCCATAGTGGTTAAGTGAGTGGACTCTTATCTGGAAGAACCGGGTTTGATTCCCCTACTCCTCCACTTGCAGCTGCTGGAATGGCCTTGGGTTAGCCGTAGCTCTGGCAGAGGTTGTCCTTGAAAGGGCAGCTGCTTGGGGAGCCCTCTCAACCCTACCCACCTCACAGGGTGTCTGGTGTGGGAGGAGAAGATATAGGGGATTGTAAGCTGCTCTGTGTCTCTGATTCAGGGAGAAGGGTGGGGTATAACTCTGCAGTTCTTCTTCTTCTCCTTCCCTTTTGCTCCATCTGTGCTCCATTCCCACACTTATCAATAAAGTAAATATTATACAAACATTAAAAAGTCTCAGTGATTGTATAGAACTGTAAGAACCTAAGAGGAGCTCTGATGGATTGGATCATTGGTCACACGAACACACCTGAAGCTGCCTTCTACTGAATCAGACCTTGATTCATCCAAGTCAGTCTTATCTGTTCAGACTGATAGTGGTTCCAAACCCAGGGTCTCATAAGAATGTAAGAGAAGCCATGTTGGATCAAGCCAGTAGCCCATCCAGTCTAACACTCTGTGTCACACAGTGGCCAAAACCTTAATGCTATCAAGAGGTCCACCAGTGAGAGCTCCAGAAGCCCTTGTACTGTTGCCTTTCAGTCACCAGAAATACAGAGCATCACTGTCCCAGACATAAGAACATAAGAGAAGCCATGTTGAATCAGGCCCATGGCCCATCCAGTCCAACACTCTGGGTCACATAAGAACATAAGAGAAGCCATGTTGGGTCGGGCCAATAGCCCCTCAAGTCCAACACTCTGTGTCACATAAGAACATAAGAGAAGCCATGTTGGATCAGGCCAATGGCCCATCCAGTCCAACACTCTGGGTCACATAAGAACATAAGAGAAGCCATGTTGGATCAGGCCCATGGCCCATCCAGTCCAACCCTCTGTGTCACATAAGAACATAAGAGAAGCCATGTTGGATCAGGCCAATGGCCCATCCAGTCTCATGCTCTGTGTCACATAAGAACATAAGAGAAGCCATGTTGGATTGGGCCAATGTCCCATCCAGTCGCACACTCTGTGTCACATAAGAACATAAGAGAAGCCATGTTGGATCGGGCCAATGTCCCATCCAGTCCAGCACTCTGTGTCACATAGGAACTTAAGAGAAGCCATGTTGGATCAGGCCAATGGCCCATCCAGTCCAACACTCTGTGTCACATAAAAATATAAGAGAAGCCATGTTGGATCAAGCCAGTAGCCCATCCAGTCTAACACTCTGTGTCACACAGTGGCCAAAACCTTAATGCTATCAAGAGGTCCACCAGTGAGAGCTCCAGAAGCCCTTGTACTGTTGCCCCTCAGTCACCAGAAATACAGAGCATCACTGTCCCAGACATAAGAACATAAGAGAAGCCATGTTGAATCAGGCCAATGGCCCATCCAGTCCAACACTCTGTGTCACATAGTGGCCAAAAAACCCCAGGTGCCATCAGAATGTCCACCAGTGGGGCCAGGACACCAGAAGCCCTCACCCTGTTGCCCCTCCCAATCACCAAGAATACAGAGCATCGCTTGCCCCAGACACAGAGTTCATCATTGGGCTGCCGTGTTATTATTATTAAATTGGAAGCAGTATGCTGGACTAGAAGGACCAGAAGGAGGGCCATGACTCACTAGTATGTAGTGTCTCTGCTTGACATGCAGAAGGTCCCAGGTTCAATCCCTGCCATCTTCCGTTAAAAAGACCCAGGCAGTAGGTGATATGAATTGACCCATGGAATTCACTGCTTCAGGAAATGGTGGCAACTACAAGCTTAGACAGCTTCAAGAGGGGATTGGATAAACATATGGCACAGAGGTCCATCAGGGAGGAAGGAAGGAAGTAAAATATATGAGGGGGAGAGAGAGGGGGAAAGAAAGCAACTTTAAATGCCTTCTCCCAAAGTGATTTAAAGAGAGAAATTTCTTCTCTTAGCTGGCCAGTGGGGGCTTTGAGAGCTGCACACAATATAGGTGAAAGAGTCACATAAGGGTCCCGAGCCATAGTTTGGCCACCCCTGTGCTAACCCAACCAGAGTCTCTGAGAGAATGGGTAATTGCTAATCAACCATTCCATGCATTTCTCTCGCCAATTTATGGTGGCCATCTCTGTTGGATGGCATAATCCAGGAGCTTATGGGGCAGAGCAGGGGTGGCTAAACTGTGCCTCAGGCACCACATGCGGCTCTTGAAACCCCCAACGCCCTGTTGCCGGCTTGGAGAAGGCATTTCTCTCTTTAAATCACTTCTGCAAGCCAAGCCAGCCAATGGCATGGAGAATATATTTACAATTTAAAGTTGCTTTCTTTTGACCTCTCCGTCCTTCTCTCCCCCATCTATTTTCCTTCCTTCCCTCCTTCCTTCTTTCTTTCTTTCCTCCCTCCCTCCCTCCTTCCTTCCCTCCCTCCTTCCCTCCCTCTCTCTTTTCTTCCTTCCTTCCTTCCCTCCCTCCCTCCCTTTTTCCTTCCTTCCTTTCTTCCTTCTTCCCTCCCTCCCTCCCTCCTTCCTTCCTCCCTCCCTTCCTTCCCTCCCTCCCTCTCTCCTTCCTTCCTTCCTTCCCTTCCTCCCTCCCTCCTTCCTTCCTTCCCTCCTTCCTTCTTTCTTTCCTCCCTCCCTCCTTCCTTCCTTTCCTCCCTCCCTCTCTCCTTCCCTCCCTCTCTCTTTTCTTCCTTCCTTCCCTTCCTCCCTCCTTCCTTCCTTTCTTCCTCCCTCCCTCCTTCCTTCCTTCCTTCCCTCCCTCCCTCCTTCCTCCCTCCCTTCCTTCCCTTCCCTCCCTCCTCCCTCCCTCCTTTCTTCCTTCCTCCCTCCCTCCCTTCCTTCCTTCCTTCCTTCCCTCCCTCCCTCCCTCCCTTCCCTCCCTCCCTCCTTCCTTCCTTCCTTCCTTCCTTCCCTCCCTCCTCCCTCCCTCTCTCCTTTCTTCCTTCCCTTCCTCCCTCCTTCCTTCCTTCCTTCCTTCCTTCCTTCCTTCCTTCCTTCCTTCCTCCTTCCTTCCTTCCCTCCCTCCCTCCCTCCCTCCCTCCTTCCTTCCTTCCTTCCTTCCTTCCCTCCCTCCCTCCCTCCCTCCCTCCTTCCTTCCCTCCCTCCTCCCTTCCTCTCTCCTTTCTTCCTTCCCTTCCTCCCTCCCTTCCTCCTTCCTTCCTTCCTTCCTTCCTTCCTTCCTTCCTTCCTTCCTTCCTTCCTTCCTTCCTTCCTTCCTTCCCTCCCTCCCTCCTTCCTTCCTTCCTTCCTTCTTTCCTTCCTTCCTTCCCTCCCTCTCTCCTTCCTTCCTTCCCTCCTTCCTTCCTTCCTTCCTTCCTTCCTTCCTTCCTTCCTTCCTTCCTTCCTTCCTTCCTTCCTTCCTCTCTTCCATGTTTATTTTATGTGGCTCTTCTGTTAAGCAAGTTTGGCCCCCCTTGGGATAGCGCTTGGGTAGGATGTGGTTTGGTTTCTGTGGGGCATAATGCCATGGAGCCCACCCTCCAAAGCAGTCGTTTCCTCTCTAGTCTGGAGCTCCGTGATAATTCTGGGGGATATCCCGGTCCTCCTTGGAGGCTGGCAGCTCTTCTCTTCTTTCCCTGGTGGAGAATGAGAAAGGGACTTAGACTGGAATGATCATTTGGAGAGGGGGCATATTACGCCAGGGTTGGCAAGAGGTCTGCCCCCCTGGACGATCTCACTGCCAGCCGCTGGGTTATATCAGTCCATCCGTCGCAAACAGGCTTCCCGTGGCTGAGGCAGGTTTCCCAGAGCCCTTTGGCTTTTTCTGTACCAGCCCGAACCTTTGGCCTTTTGCCATGCAACCCAAGAAACAGTTTTGATGAAAGGCAAAAGAACGCATTGCAAAAGAAAGCAACGTTCGCTTTGTTCTCCTAGAAACGCTTGCTGTGAGAAGGCCCCCAGGCGAGGTTTGGACCTGTGTGTTTCTGGCAACCGAACTCTTGAAGGAGCCATCCAGATAAGATGAAAGAGCCAAACGCTACACCCAGTCCTGAACTGAACTGTTTAACAATTGCTAGAACGTTTTCCAAAGAACCAGAAGCAACATCAGCTTTAAACTTGCCTTTATGGGGAAACCGGGTGAGAAAGGCCATCAAATCACTTCCAGCTTATAGTGAC